>NC_041383.1:696109175-696109881 GCF_002162155.2 Triticum dicoccoides | reverse complement strand
CCGGCCGCCGCCGCCGACCCTCGGCCCGCACCGTCCCCCACTCCACCACCGCCGACGACCACCCGCACCCTCTCCCCCGCACCATCCCCGGCCCGCTCCACCATCACAAATGAATGCAACTAAAATTGCAAAGAAAAAAACAAATTTGATTATATTTTCAAATAACAAATTTGATTATATTTTCAAATAATAAATTTATGATATTTTTTCATATTCATAAATATTTTCAAATAACCAATTTGATGTTATTCTTTAAAAATTATTACTATTTTTATAAAAAATATTACTGTTATGATTTAAACAAGTTTGAACATATTTAAACAAAATAAATATCAAACAACATTTTAAATGCATAAATACAAAAAATGGGGAGCCTGGGAATCGAACCCAGGACCTCCTGGTGTGTGTGCTACGTGCTGACCAGTCGGGCTAGTGGGCTTGTTCTAATTTAGTTATAGGTTAGGTTGTATATAACCTGACCAGTCGTACTTATGGCGCACTAGGTTTAGGTGCGCCATTAGAACCCTCCCCCCACACCACCTACTCACCTCACTGTGGCCTCAGTCCCCAATCGTACGCCGCCGCCCCCTCCGTCCGCCGCAGCCGCCCACGCGCCCCCGTCGCCTCCCTCTCCCCTTCCTCCCCCTCGAGCGCCGCCGCCCCCTCCGTCAGTCGCAACCGCCCACGCGCCCCCGCCGCCTCCCTC
>NC_041383.1:696103221-696109165 GCF_002162155.2 Triticum dicoccoides | reverse complement strand
CCCCGCTGCGAGCGCCGCCTCCCTCGCCTCCCTCCCTAACCTTCGGAGCCTCCAGAGACTTGGAGCCTCGGCACCACCCCACGTCCACCAGGAGAGGAGGCCCCACGTCCACTAGGAGAGGAGGCCCGCGACCTCCCCGCCTCCCCCAAGCTCGCCGTCTCCGCCCTCCGTCGTCTCCGCTCCGGCAACCACCTCATCGTGGTCAGGTAATCTTCATTGCCCTCCTCCCTCTGCCTCTCTTCTCCTCTCTTCCTCCTCTCCTCCCTCCCGACCATGCACTCTTCTTCTCTCTTTTGCTAGGTTTAGGTCAAATCCCTCCCGGCCATGTCCATCTTCTTGCTCTGTAGCAAGTGTACATCTTCCTGTGTAGGCATGGCGATGATTTTGTTTAGAATGGGGCTTAATTTAGGAACCAAAAATTGGTCAGAACTGCTAGGAATTTTCTTTCAACTGCTAGTTATAGAAATGATAGTCACGCAGTTGCAAGTTTTCTGTCAGTTCCTGAACTGCTAGGAATTTTCTTTCTGCTCCTTACAAATTTGGCAAGTTTTAGCAACAAGAATACAAATGATAGTCACGCAATTGCACATGATCTCTACTAGTTATAGAAATTCATTGCTTGTCCTATGTTTTCTGTCAGGGTATTGTTCAGGAAGCTTGCTTGAGTTTGTGTCCTTTAATGTGTAAATCTACAGTTCTAGCCACTGTTTGCAGTTCTAGCCACTCCTTGCTGCTAGTTCCTCAAGGAGTTCTGCTCAAAATTAGCTCAAGAAGTTGCATCTGGGTTTTACAAAGTTGTTTTGGCTTAGAGGATAAGTTGTTGTATATACTGTCATAAAATTTGCTTCATATGCTTGTATCTGGGTGCTAAAATCACTTTTGTTAGAGCTTTATTATTTCAGCAAAACTGATAGATTTAGTTCATTCATATGCTTCCTCTTATCTTCTTTGGCAAGAGGCCGAGAGGTGGTAACAGATAGATTTAGTTCGTTGGTACAGATAAATTTGTTAATATTCTTCAGGAAGCTTGCTTGAGCTGTTTATATACTTGCTTGCTTGCTAGCAAAAACAGTAGCTTTGTTTACGGTGTTAACTAATTCATGCCACCAAATGGTAGAGACAGAGACCAGGTCTCTTCTAGTTTCCCATGAATTAATAAACCATGCATGGTATCAAGTGAGCCATGCACAGCCATGAAAATAGCTTGATTGCTACTGTTTTAAATAGTTAGTCAAATGAATTGCTTGCTTGCTACTGTTTTTAGCTACTGTTTTTATTCAAAAATTATTGGAGTTTATATCATATATATTGTTGGCATGTATTTCATATGTTCTCTAGCATTAAGGCTACATAGCATGCCATTTTTGTGCCTTGTATTAATTGCTTTCCCTATATGTTTGCAGGTTTAAGTGAAAAAAGAGGAAGAAAGGAGAATCAGGGTAGGGTTTCATGGCTAGAATGATATCTAGAAAAAATTATCCTGGCTTTTTTTATGTAATTCTTTGTGGTATTAAGATGGAAACCTGGGATACTATTTCTGTTAGGAGATGGTGTTATATTAAGATGCATATATTGTTACGTTACGCAAATTGTATAATCTTGCCACTTAAGTCAGCCTTCCCTTTAAGCAGAAAATTCAGTTAGGAGCTACTGTTAGGAGCTACTGTCAAAAACTTGAGCTACTATCAAAAAAATCAGTTATGGCATCTAGAATTATGTCAGTTTTGTTTTGTAACTAGAAGACCAAAGTGTTAGGAATTCTGTCCAAACTGTAGTTTTCAGTATTCTGTCCAAACTGAAAACTGTTAAAAAGCATGATGTTTCTTGGATTTCTGTAATGATGATGATGATGGAACACATGGTCTTGGATTTCTGTAATGATGAATTTGTAGGTACCCCGAGAGGCCCTTGAGTTTGCCGGAATGTCGATTAACTTCCGTTCCGGCAAATTCGGGCACTCCATATGTCCTATTTTCAGCAAAAGGTCATGCTGAAATTTTCCGTGAATTTTAGCATGACTTTGCTAAAAATAGGACATATGGGGTACTTGCGACTAATGCATGTTTTATGATCTGTTGTAAGGGTACTAATTGGTCTCTTCTGCTGCTTATCAGAGATGGCGGGAAGCAGCCACCGCCGATCTGCGACACCGCAGTACGAGTTGGATGCTTCCGAGTTCTTCACTATCATACTTGAGGCTTCAGTATCATCCATGACGCTGGTATATAAAACGAGAGATCTCCCCTTCACCCATCTCATTATGATATCTGTTGTTTGCTACATCACTCATTTTCCCAAACTGCAGAGGCTGCCTGACAGTTTTATGAACATGCTGATGGGTGAAGATCCGCCAAATAATGTGAAGCTGCGACAGGCCGGCAGCGGGTTTCGCAGACAGTGGGATGTGCAGTTGGCGATCAAGAAGGGCCACATGTACTTGTCTCGTGGGTGGGAGAAGTTCTACCGTGCCTACGACCTGCAGCTGGGGTACCTCCTTGTCTTCAGGTACGACGACAAAGCCAACATGCTCATCGTGAAGGTGTACAACAAGACTATGTGTCGCATGCGCTACGCTGCCGATGATGATGCCGGTATGTTCTGCCTCTTCTTATTCCTCTACATTTGGCTTTGTCTCATATCGATTGTTAACGGTCATTGTTGCATTTTGGACAGGTAGGAGCAGCAGCAGCGATACTGGCTACAGCCAAAGCAGCAGCGACTATGGCTGTAGCGAAAGCAGCAGCGATTCTGGCTGTAGCGAAAGCAGCAGCGATTCTTGCACCAGCATAGACAACAAGAAGGATGATCCGGACTGGAGTGCGGGAGAAGAGGAGCAGAGTGAGGATGAGGAGCTGCATGACGATGGGCATCAGGCTGAGGATGACCTAGCGCTGGTGGTGGCTGACCAAGGGCAAGAGATGGTGGTGGCTGACCATGGGCAAGAGATGAAGGTGGCTGAGGATGACCTAGCGATGGTCGTGCCTGAAGGTGGCCTCGCGATGGTGGTGGTGCCTGACAATGACCATGCACCGGTGGTGGCGCCGGCGATCCCACAGCTGGGCGACATGACCACGCCAATTGTGGTAGAAGACTACATCCCACTACCTCCACTGCCTCCACCGCCTCGCCGCTCTAGGTGCATCAGGGAGATGAAGGAGAAGAAGGAGAAGAACTGCCTACTTTGTCAGGTATGTCAGATCTCCTATAGGTTAGCTATCCAAAAGGATATATATATACTTAGTTACCTATGTTATCTCTAATATGCTTAGTTTCCTATAGGTTAGCTTCATTTTACCTAAGTTGGCTCTAATATACTAACTTAGAGCTTATATGCTTAGTTTCCTATAGGTTAGCTCCAAAATAACTTATGTTAGCACAAAATGATCAAGTTTACATAATAAGCTTATAGTCTTTTTCTTAATCTTCTTATTTTCCAAAATGACATATGTTAGCTTCATTTTACCTAAGTTGGCTCTAATATACTAACTTAGACCTTATATGCTTAGTTTCCTATAGGTTAGCTCCAAAATAACTTATGTTAGCACAAAATGATCAAGTTTACATAATAAGCTTATAGTCTTCTTCTTATTCTTCTTCTTTTCCAAAACTCTTCTTATTCTTCTTCTAGTGTTCTTCCTCTTCTAGTATTCTTCTAGTCTTCTTCTTTTTCTTCTTCTAACTTCTTGTTTATCATTTTGCAGATTTGATTTAATTGACGGAAGCTTGCGTGGATGGGGTGCTTCTTTTCCATTTGTGTTTTTATTTTGTATCAATGTGAAACTTTTGTGAATTGATGGATAACGGTGTTGGATGAACAATGTGAAACTTTTGTAACGACGGAACTATGTGTTGGCTATGTATGTATATATGATGAAACTTGTGTGTTGGATATGATTGCTATATCGATGCTTGTTGTATATATATATATGTGTTGAATATCTCATATGTGAAATAGTGACCTGAGATTAAGAAGAAAAGAATTAAAAAAGTTGTTACTAATGGCGCACTACCATGTGCTGCGCTGTAAGTATAGCAGATAATAGTGGCGCACTGTGGGCAGAACTAATGGCGCACTGCCTGGTGCGCCATTAGAATACCAGATTCTAATGGCGCACATGTGGTGCGCCATTAGAAAAAATTTCTAATGGTGTGATGCCAGTGGCGCACCAGCCATGCGCCATTAGAAGGCAAAACTGGTGCGCCACTAGCATGCCTTTTCCTAGTAGTGTACCATCCGCCTAGACGCACAGTTCGGGACCCCCTACCCGAGATCCGCCGGTTTTGACACCGACATTGGTGCTTTCATTGAGAGTTCCTCTGTGTCGTCACCGATAGGCTTGATGGCTTCTTCAATCAACAAGAACACAGTCCAGGGTGAGACGTTTCTCCCCGGACAGATCTTCGTGTTCGGCGGCTTTTCACTGCAGGCTAATTCGCTTGGCCATCTGGAGCAGATCGAAAGCTACGCCCCTGGCCATCAGGTCAGGTTTGGAAGCCTAAACTTCACGGCCGATATCCGCGGAGACTTGATCTTCGATGGATTCGAGCCACAACCGAGCGCGCCACACTGTCACGATGGGCATGATTTAGCTCTGCCACCGGACAGTGCCCTGGAGGCTGCACATGAGTCCGCTCTGACCCATAGTTCAGAGCCGACCGTGCAGATCGAGGACAGGTAGCTGGACACCGCCTCGGGGGCTGCAACTTCTACGGCGATGGAGTCGAATACTGACCTTGTGCTTTGCAAAGCTCGTGACTCCGAGGTGCCAGACTCCTCGCCAGACTCCGAACCTCCTGCGCCCCTGCCAATCGAATCCGATTGGGCGCCGATCATGGAGTTCACCGCTGCGGACATCTTTCAGCACTCACCCTTAGGCGACATCCTGAATTCGCTAAAGTATCTCTCGTTTGAAGGAAATATGCCCTAGAGGCAATAATAAAGTTATTATTTATTTCCTCATATCATGATAAATGTTTATTATTCATGCTAGAATTGTATTAACCGGAAACATAATACATGTGTGGATATATAGACAAACAGAGTGTCACTAGTATGCCTCTACTTGACTAGCTTGTTAATCAAAGATGGTTACGTTTCCTAACCATGAACAAGGAGTTGTTATTTGATTAACAAGGTCACATCATTAGTTGAATGATCTGATTGACATGACCCATTCCATTAGCTTAGCACCCGATCGTTTAGTATGTTGCTATTGCTTCCTTCATGACTTATACATGTTCCTATGACTATGAGATTATGCAACTCCCGTTTACCGGAGGAACACTTTGTGTGCTACCAAACGTCACAACGTAACTGGGTGATTATAAAGGTGCTCTACAGGTGTCTCCGAAGGTACTTGTTGAGTTGGCGTATTTCGAGATTAGGATTTGTCACTCCGAATGTCGGAGAGGTATCTCTGGGCCCTCTCGGTAATACACATCACTTAAGCCTTGCAAGCATTTCAACTAATGAGTTAGTTGTGAGATGATGTATTACGGAACGAGTAAAGAGACTTGCCGGTAACGAGATTGAACTAGGTATTGGATACCGACGATCGAATCTCGGGCAAGTAACATACCGATGACAAAGGGAACAACGTATGTTGTTGTGCGGTTTGACCGATAAAGATCTTCGTAGAATATGTAGGAACCAATATGGGCATCCAGGTCCCGCTATTGGTTATTGACCGGATACGTGTCTCGGTCATGTCTACATTGTTCTTGAACCGTAGGGTCCGCACGCTTAAGGTTTCGATGACAGTTTCATTATGAGTTTATGTATTTTGATGTACCGAAGGTTGTTCGGAGTCCCGGATGTGATCACGGACATGACGAGGAGTCTCGAAATGGTCGAGACATAAAGATTGATATATTGGACACCGGAAAGGTTTCGGTTGAGATTGGAAATATACCGGAGTTCCGGGAGGTTACCGGAACCCCCCCC
>NC_041383.1:696099260-696103139 GCF_002162155.2 Triticum dicoccoides | reverse complement strand
GGGCCTTATTGGGCCTTAGTGGTAGGGAGGGAGAAGGAGCAAGGGAGGGGCGCCCCCCCCAAGCCCAATCCGAATTGGGAAGGGGGCCGGACCCCCCTTTCCTTCTCTCCTCCCCCCTCTTCCTTCCTTCTCCTACTCCGAATAGGAAAGGGGGGGCCAAACCTACTTGGAGTAGGTTTGCCCCCCTAGGGTGCGCCTCCCCCTTGGGCCGGCCTCCTCCTCCCTCCCTCCTTTATATACGGGGGCGGGGGCGGCACCCTAGACACACAAGTTGATCATTGAGATTGTTCCTTAGCCGTGTGCGGTGCCCCCTCCACGATATTACACCTCGGTCATATTGTAGCGGTGCTTAGGCGAAGCCCTGTGACAGGAGAACATCAAGATCGTCACCACGCCGTCGTGCTGACGGAACTCCTCCCCGCGCCTTTGCTGGATCGGAGATCGGGGTGCGTCATCGAGCTGTACGTGTGTCAAGAACTCGGAGGTGCCGGAGTAACGGTGCTTGGATCGGTTGGACCGGGAGGACGTACGAATACTTCCTCTACGTTGCGTCAACGCTTTCGCTTTGGTCTACGAGGGTACGTAGACAACACTCTCCCCTCTCGTTGCTATGCATCACCATGATCTTGCGTGTGCGTAGGAAATTTTTTTGAAATTACTACGTTCCCCAACAGTGGCATCCGAGCCAAGTTTTTATGGTTTGATGTTATATGCACGAGTAGAACACAAGTGAGTTGTGGGCGATATAAGTCATACTGCTTACCAGCATGTCATACTTTGGTTCGGCGGTATTGTTGGATGAAGCGGCCCGGACCGACATTACGCGTACGCTTACGCGAGACTGGTTTTACCACCGTGCTTTGCACACAGGTGACTAGCGGGTGTCAGTTTCTCCAACTTTAGTTGAACCGAGTGTTGCTACGCCCGGTCCTTGCGAAGGTTAAAACAGCATTAACTTGACAAACTATCGTTGTGGTTTTGATGCGTAGGTGAGATTGGTTCTTCCTTAAGCCCGTAGCAACCATGTAAAACTTGCAACAACAAAGTAGAGGACGTCTAACTTGTTTTTGCAGGGCATGTTGTGATGTGATATGGCCAAGACATGATGCTATATTTTATTGTATGAGATGATCATGTTTTGTAACCGAAGTTATCGGCAACTGGCAAGAGCCATATGGTTGTCGCTTTATTGTATGAAATGCAAACGCCCTGTAATTGCTTTACTTTATCACTAAGCGGTAGCGATAGTCGTAGAAGCAATAGATGGCGTAAACGACAACGATGCTACGATGGAGATCAAGGTGTCGCGCCGGTGACGATGGTGATCATGATGGTGCTTCGGAGATGGAGATCACAAGCACAAGATGATGATGGCCATATCATATCACTTATATTGATTGCATGTGATGTTTATCCTTTATGCATCTTGTCATGCTTTGATTTATGGTAGCATTTTAAGATGATCTCTCACTAAAATTATCAAGAAGTGTTCTCCCTGAGTATGCACCGTTGCCAAAGTTCGTCGTGCCCAGACACCACGTGATGATCGGGTGTGATAAGCTCTACGTCCATCTACAACGGGTGCAAGCCAGTTTTGCACACGCAGAATACTCAGGTTAAACTTGACGAGCCTAGCATATGCATATATGGCCTCGGAACACGGAGACCGAAAGGTCGAGCGTGAATCATATAGTAGATATGATCAACATAAGATGTTCACCATTGAAAACTACTCCATCTCACGTGATGATCGGTTATGGTTTAGTTGATTTGGATCACGTAATCACTTAGATGACTAGAGAGATGTCTGTCTAAGTGGGTGTTCTTTAGTAATATGATTAATTGAACTTAAATTTATCATGAACTTAGTACCTGATAGTATCTTGCTTGTCTATGTTGATTATAGATAGATGGCCCGTGCTGTTGTTCCGTTGAATTTTAATGCGTTCCTTGAGAAAGCTAAGTTGAAAGATGATGGTAGCAACTACGCGGACTGGGTCCGTAACTTGAGGATTATCCTCATTGCTGCACAGAAAAATTATGTCCTGGAACCACCGCTGGGTGCCAGGCGTGCTGCTGATGCAACTGACGACGTTAAGAATGTCTGGCAGAGCAAAGCTCATGACTACTCGATAGTTCAATGTGCCATGCTTTATGGCTTAGAACCGGGACTTCAACGACGTTTTGAATGTCATGGAGCATATGAGATGTTCCAGGAGTTGAAGTTAATATTCCAGAAGAATGCCCGGATTGAGAGATATGAAGTCCCCAATAAGTTCTATAGCTACAAGATGGAGGAGAATAGTTCTGTCAGTGAGCACATACTCAAGATGTCTGGGTATTGTAATCACTTGATTCAACTGGGAGTTACTCTTCCGGATGATAGCGTCATTGACAGAATTCTCTAATCACTTCCACCAAGCTACAAGAGCTTCGTGATGAACTATAATATGCAAGGGATGGATAAGACGATTCCCGAGGTCTACGCAATGGTAAAGGCTGCGGAGGTAGAAATCAAGAAGGAGCATCAAGTGTTGATGGTTAACAAGACCACTAGTTCCAAGAAAAAGGGCAAAGGGAAGAAGAAGGGGAACTTCAAGAAGAACAGCAAACAAGTTGCTGCTCAAGAGAAGTAGCCCAAGTCTGGACCTAAGCCTGAAACTGAGTGCTTTTACTGCAAGCAGACTGGTCACTGGAAGCGGAACTGCCCCAAGTATTTGGCGGATAAGAAGGATGGCAAGGTGAACAAAGGTATATGTGATATACATGTTATTGATGTGTACCTTACTAGAGCTCGCAGTAGCACCTGGGTATTTGATACTAGTTCTGTTGCTAATACTTGCAACTTGAAACAGGGACTACGGATTAAGCGAACACTTGCCAAGGACGAGGTGACGATGCGCGTGGGAAATGGTTCCAAAGTCGATGTGATCGCGGTCGGCACGCTACCTCTACATCTACCTTCGGGATTAGTATTAGACCTAAATAATTGTTATTTGGTGACAGCGTTGAGCATGAACATTATATCTGGATCTTGTTTGATGCGAGACGGTTATTCATTTAAATCAGAGAATAATGGTTGTTCTATTTATATGAGTAATATCTTTTATGGTCATGCACCCTTGAAGAGTGGTCTATTTTTGATGAATCTCGATAGTAGTGATACACATATTCATAGTGTTGAAGCCAAAAGATGCAGAGTTAATAATGATAGTGCAACTTATTTGTGGCACTGCCGTTTAGGTCATATCAGTGTAAAGCACATGAAGAAACTCCATACTGATGGACTTTTGGAACCACTTGATTATGAATCACTTGGTACTTGCGAACCGTGCCTTATGGGCAAGATGACTAAAACACCGTTTTCCGGTACTATGGAGAGAGCAACAGATTTGTTGGAAATCATACATACAGATGTATGTGGTCCGATGAATGTTGAGGCTCGTGGCGGATATCATTATTTTCTCACCTTCACAGATGATTTAAGCAGATATGGGTATATCTACTTAATGAAGCATAAGTCTGAAACATTTGAAAAGTTCAAAGAATTTCAGAGTGAAGTTGAAAATCATCGTAACAAGAAAATAAAGTTTCTACGATTTGATCGTGGAGGAGAATATTTGATTTACGAGTTTGGTCTACACTTAAAACAATATGGAATAGTTTCGCAACTCACGCCACCCGGAACACCACAACGTAATGGTGTGTCCGAATGTCGTAATCGTAATTTACTTGATATGGTGCGATCTATGATGTCTCTTACAGATTTACCGCTATCATTTTGGGGTTATGCTTTAGAGATGGCCACATTCACGTTAAATAGGGCACCGTCGAAATCCGTTGAGACGACACCTTATGAACTATGGTTTGGCAAGAAAC
>NC_041383.1:696039599-696097279 GCF_002162155.2 Triticum dicoccoides | reverse complement strand
GGCCTTATTGGGCCTTAGTGGTAGGGAGGGAGAAGGAGCAAGGGAGGGGCGCCCCCCCCCCAAGCCCAATCCGAATTGGGAAGGGGGCCGGACCCCCCTTTCCTTCTCTCCTCCCCCCTCTTCCTTCCTTCTCCTACTCCGAATAGGAAAGGGGGGGCCAAACCTACTTGGAGTAGGTTTGCCCCCCTAGGGCGCGCCTCCCCCTTGGGCCGGCCTCCTCCTCCCTCCCTCCTTTATATACGGGGGCGGGGGTGGCACCCTAGACACACAAGTTGATCATTGAGATTGTTCCTTAGCCGTGTGCGGTGCCCCCTCCACGATATTACACCTCGGTCATATTGTAGCGGTGCTTAGGCGAAGCCCTGTGACAGGAGAACATCAAGATCGTCACCACGCCGTCGTGCTGACGGAACTCCTCCCCGCGCCTTTGCTGGATCGGAGATCGGGGTGCGTCATCGAGCTGTACGTGTGTCAAGAACTCGGAGGTGCCGGAGTAACGGTGCTTGGATCGGTTGGACCGGGAGGACGTACGAATACTTCCTCTACGTTGCGTCAACGCTTTCGCTTTGGTCTACGAGGGTACGTAGACAACACTCTCCCCTCTCGTTGCTATGCATCACCATGATCTTGCGTGTGCGTAGGAAATTTTTTTGAAATTACTACGTTCCCCAACAGTGGCATCCGAGCCAAGTTTTTATGGTTTGATGTTATATGCACGAGTAGAACACAAGTGAGTTGTGGGCGATATAAGTCATACTGCTTACCAGCATGTCATACTTTGGTTCGGCGGTATTGTTGGATGAAGCGGCCCGGACCGACATTACGCGTACGCTTACGCGAGACTGGTTTTACCACCGTGCTTTGCACACAGGTGACTAGCGGGTGTCAGTTTCTCCAACTTTAGTTGAACCGAGTGTTGCTACGCCCGGTCCTTGCGAAGGTTAAAACAGCATTAACTTGACAAACTATCGTTGTGGTTTTGATGCGTAGGTGAGATTGGTTCTTCCTTAAGCCCGTAGCAACCATGTAAAACTTGCAACAACAAAGTAGAGGACGTCTAACTTGTTTTTGCAGGGCATGTTGTGATGTGATATGGCCAAGACATGATGCTATATTTTATTGTATGAGATGATCATGTTTTGTAACCGAAGTTATCGGCAACTGGCAAGAGCCATATGGTTGTCGCTTTATTGTATGAAATGCAAACGCCCTGTAATTGCTTTACTTTATCACTAAGCGGTAGCGATAGTCGTAGAAGCAATAGATGGCGTAAACGACAACGATGCTACGATGGAGATCAAGGTGTCGCGCCGGTGACGATGGTGATCATGATGGTGCTTCGGAGATGGAGATCACAAGCACAAGATGATGATGGCCATATCATATCACTTATATTGATTGCATGTGATGTTTATCCTTTATGCATCTTGTCATGCTTTGATTTATGGTAGCATTTTAAGATGATCTCTCACTAAAATTATCAAGAAGTGTTCTCCCTGAGTATGCACCGTTGCCAAAGTTCGTCGTGCCCAGACACCACGTGATGATCGGGTGTGATAAGCTCTACGTCCATCTACAACGGGTGCAAGCCAGTTTTGCACACGCAGAATACTCAGGTTAAACTTGACGAGCCTAGCATATGCATATATGGCCTCGGAACACGGAGACCGAAAGGTCGAGCGTGAATCATATAGTAGATATGATCAACATAAGATGTTCACCATTGAAAACTACTCCATCTCACGTGATGATCGGTTATGGTTTAGTTGATTTGGATCACGTAATCACTTAGATGACTAGAGAGATGTCTGTCTAAGTGGGTGTTCTTTAGTAATATGATTAATTGAACTTAAATTTATCATGAACTTAGTACCTGATAGTATCTTGCTTGTCTATGTTGATTATAGATAGATGGCCCGTGCTGTTGTTCCGTTGAATTTTAATGCGTTCCTTGAGAAAGCTAAGTTGAAAGATGATGGTAGCAACTACGCGGACTGGGTCCGTAACTTGAGGATTATCCTCATTGCTGCACAGAAAAATTATGTCCTGGAACCACCGCTGGGTGCCAGGCGTGCTGCTGATGCAACTGACGACGTTAAGAATGTCTGGCAGAGCAAAGCTCATGACTAGTCGATAGTTCAATGTGCCATGCTTTACGGCTTAGAACCGGGACTTCAACGACGTTTTGAACGTCATGGAGCATATGAGATGTTCCAGGAGTTGAAGTTAATATTCCAGAAGAATGCCCGGATTGAGAGATATGAAGTCCCCAATAAGTTCTATAGCTACAAGATGGAGGAGAATAGTTCTGTCAGTGAGCACATACTCAAGATGTCTGGGTATTGTAATCACTTGATTCAACTGGGAGTTACTCTTCCGGATGATAGCGTCATTGACAGAATTCTCTAATCACTTCCACCAAGCTACAAGAGCTTCGTGATGAACTATAATATGCAAGGGATGGATAAGACGATTCCCGAGGTCTACGCAATGGTAAAGGCTGCGGAGGTAGAAATCAAGAAGGAGCATCAAGTGTTGATGGTTAACAAGACCACTAGTTCCAAGAAAAAGGGCAAAGGGAAGAAGAAGGGGAACTTCAAGAAGAACAGCAAACAAGTTGCTGCTCAAGAGAAGTAGCCCAAGTCTGGACCTAAGCCTGAAACTGAGTGCTTTTACTGCAAGCAGACTGGTCACTGGAAGCGGAACTGCCCCAAGTATTTGGCGGATAAGAAGGATGGCAAGGTGAACAAAGGTATATGTGATATACATGTTATTGATGTGTACCTTACTAGAGCTCGCAGTAGCACCTGGGTATTTGATACTGGTTCTGTTGCTAATATTTGCAACTTGAAACAGGGACTACGGATTAAGCGAACACTGGCCAAGGACGAGGTGACGATGCGCGTGGGAAATGGTTCCAAAGTCGATGTGATCGCGGTCGGCACGCTACCTCTACATCTACCTTCGGGATTAGTATTAGACCTAAATAATTGTTATTTGGTGACAGCGTTGAGCATGAACATTATATCTGGATCTTGTTTGATGCGAGACGGTTATTCATTTAAATCAGAGAATAATGGTTGTTCTATTTATATGAGTAATATCTTTTATGGTCATGCACCCTTGAAGAGTGGTCTATTTTTGATGAATCTCGATAGTAGTGATACACATATTCATAGTGTTGAAGCCAAAAGATGCAGAGTTAATAATGATAGTGCAACTTATTTGTGGCACTGCCGTTTAGGTCATATCAGTGTAAAGCACATGAAGAAACTCCATACTGATGGACTTTTGGAACCACTTGATTATGAATCACTTGGTACTTGCGAACCGTGCCTTATGGGCAAGATGACTAAAACACCGTTTTCCGGTACTATGGAGAGAGCAACAGATTTGTTGGAAATCATACATACAGATGTATGTGGTCCGATGAATGTTGAGGCTCGTGGCGGATATCATTATTTTCTCACCTTCACAGATGATTTAAGCAGATATGGGTATATCTACTTAATGAAGCATAAGTCTGAAACATTTGAAAAGTTCAAAGAATTTCAGAGTGAAGTTGAAAATCATCGTAACAAGAAAATAAAGTTTCTACGATTTGATCGTGGAGGAGAATATTTGATTTACGAGTTTGGTCTACACTTAAAACAATATGGAATAGTTTCGCAACTCACGCCACCCGGAACACCACAACGTAATGGTGTGTCCGAATGTCGTAATCGTAATTTACTTGATATGGTGCGATCTATGATGTCTCTTACAGATTTACCGCTATCATTTTGGGGTTATGCTTTAGAGATGGCCACATTCACGTTAAATAGGGCACCGTCGAAATCCGTTGAGACGACACCTTATGAACTATGGTTTGGCAAGAAACGAAAGTTATCGTTTCTTAAAGTTTGGGGATGCGATGCTTATGTGAAAAAGCTTCAACCTGATAAGCTCGAACCCAAATCGGAGAAATGTGTCTTCATAGGATACCCAAAGGAGACAGTTGGGTACACCTTCTATCACAGATCCGAAGGCAAGACATTCGTTGCTAAGAATGGATCCTTTCTAGAGAAGGAGTTTCTCTCGAAAGAAGTGAGTGGGAGGAAAGTAGAACTTGATGAGGTAATTGTACCTACTCCCTTGTTAGAAAATAATACATCACCGGAACCAGTTTCTGTGACGTCAAAACCGACTAGTGAGGAAGTTGATGATGATGATCATAAAACTTCAGATCAAGTTAGTACAGAACCTCGTAGATCGAATAGAGTAAGATCCGCACCAGAGTGGTACGGTAATCCTATTCTGGAAGTCATGCTACTAGATCATGATGAACCTACGAACTATGAAGAAGCGATGGTGAGCCCAGATTCCGCAAAATGGCTTGAAGCCATGAAATCTGAGATGGGATCCATGTATGAGAACAAAGTATGGACTTTGGTTGACTTGCCCGATGGTCGGCAAGCAATTGAGAATAAATGGATCTTCAAGAAGAAGACCGACGCTGATGGTAATGTTACTGTCTACAAAGCTCGACTTGTTGCAAAAGGTTTTCGACAAGTTCAAGGGGTTGACTACGATGAGACCTTCTCACCCGTAGCAATGCTTAAGTCTGTCCGAATCATGTTAGCAATTGCCGCATTTTATGATTATGAAATTTTTCAAATGGATGTAAAAACTGCATTCCTGAATGGATTTCTGGAAGAAGAGTCGTATATGATGCAACCAGAAGGTTTTATCGATACAAAGGGAGCTAACAAAGCGTGCAAGCTCCAGCGATCCATTTATGGACTGGTGCAAGCCTCTCGGAGTTGGAATAAACGTTTTTGATAGTGTGATCAAAGCATTTGGGTTTATACAGACTTTTGGAGAAGCCTGTATTTACAAGAAAGTGAGTGGGAGCTCTGTAGCATTTCTAATATTATATGTGGATGACATATTATTGATTGGAAATGATATAGAATTTCTGGATAGCATAAAGGGATACTTGAATAAAAGTTTTTCAATGAAAGACCTCGGTGAAGCTGCTTACATATTAGGCATTAAGATCTATAGAGATAGATCAAAACGCTTAATTGGACTTTCACAAAGCACATACCTTGACAAAGTATTGAAGAAGTTCAAAATGGATCATGCAAAGAAAGGGTTCTTGCCTGTATTGCAAGGTGTGAAGTTGAGTAAGACTCAAAGCCCGACCACTGAAGAAGATAGAGAGAAAATGAAAAATGTTCCCTATGCTTCAGCCATAGGCTCTATCATGTATGCAATGCTGTGTACCAGACCTGATGTGTGCCTTGCTATAAGTCTAGCAGGGAGGTACCAAAGTAATCCAAGAGTGGATCACTGGACAGCGGTCAAGAACATCCTAAAATACCTGAAAAGGACTAAGGATATGTTTCTCATATATGGAGGTGACAAAGAGCTCATCGTAAATGGTTACGTTGATGCAAGCTTTGACACTGATCCGGACGATTCTAAATTGCAAACCAGATACGTGTTTGCATTAAACGGTGGAGCTGTCAGTTGGTGCAGTTCAAAGCAAAGCGTCATGGCGGGAACTAGTTGTGAAGCGGAATACATAGCTGCTTCGGATGCAGCCAATGAAGGAGTCTGGATGAAGGAGTTCATATCCGATCTAGGTGTCATACCTAGTGCATCGGGTCCAATGAAAATCTTTTGTGACAATACTGGAGCGATTGCCTTAGCAAAGGAATCCAGATTTCACAATAGAACCAAGCACATCAAGAGACGCTTCAATTCCATCCGGGATCTAGTCCAGGTGGGAGACATAGAGATTTGCAAGATACATACGGATCTGAATGTTGCAGACCCGTTGACTAAGCCTCTTCCACGAGCAAAACATGATCAACACCAAGACTCCATGGGTGTTAGAATCATTACTGTGTAATCTAGATTATTAACTCTAGTGCAAGTGGGAGACTGAAGGAAATATGCCCTAGAGGCAATAATAAAGTTATTATTTATTTCCTCATATCATGATAAATGTTTATTATTCATGCTAGAATTGTATTAACCGGAAACATAATACATGTGTGGATATATAGACAAACAGAGTGTCACTAGTATGCCTCTACTTGACTAGCTTGTTAATCAAACATGGTTATATTTCCTAACCATAAACAAGGAGTTGTTATTTGATTAACAAGGTCACATCATTAGTTGAATGATCTGATTGACATTACCCATTCCATTAGCTTAGCACCCGATCGTTTAGTATGTTGCTATTGCTTCCTTCATGACTTATACATGTTCCTATGACTATGAGATTATGCAACTCCCGTTTACCGGAGGAACACTTTGTGTGCTACCAAACGTCACAACGTAACTGGGTGATTATAAAGGTGCTCTACAGGTGTCTCCGAAGGTACTTGTTGAGTTGGCGTATTTCGAGATTAGGATTTGTCACTCCGAATGTCGGAGAGGTATCTCTGGGCCCTCTCGGTAATACACATCACTTAAGCCTTGCAAGCATTTCAACTAATGAGTTAGTTGCGATATGATGTATTACAGAACGAGTAAAGAGACTTGCCGGTAACGAGATTGAACTAGGTATTGGATACCGACGATCGAATCTCGGGCAAGTAACATACCGATGACAAAGGGAACAACGTATGTTGTTGTGCGGTTTGACCGATAAAGATCTTCGTAGAATATGTAGGAACCAATATGGGCATCCAGGTCCCGCTATTGGTTATTGACCGGAGACGTGTCTCGGTCATGTCTACATTGTTCTCGAACCGTAGGGTCCGCATGCTTAAGGTTTCGATGACAGTTTCATTATGAGTTTATGTATTTTGATGTACCGAAGGTTGTTCGGAGTCCCGGATGTGATCACGGACATGACGAGGAGTCTCGAAATGGTTGAGACATAAACATTGATATATTGGACGGATATATTTGGACACCGGAAAGGTTTCGCGTGAGATTGGAAATATACCGGAGTTTCGGGAGGTTACCGGAACCCCCCCGGTAAGTATATGGGCCTTATTGGGCCTTAGTGGAAGGGAGGGAGAAGGAGCAAGGGAGGGGGCGCGCCCCCCCAAGCCCAATCCGAATTGGGAAGGGGGCCGGCCCCCCCTTTCCTTCTCTCCTCCCCCCTCTTCCTTCCTTCTCCTACTCCAAATAGGAAAGGGGGGGCCAAACCTACTTGGAGTAGGTTTGCCCCCCTAGGGCGCGCCTCCCCCTTGGGCCGGCCTCCTCCTCCCTCCCTCCTTTATATACAGGGGGGGCACCCTAGACACACAAGTTGATCATTGAGATCGTTCCTTAGCCGTGTGCGGTGCCCCCCTCCACGATATTACACCTCGGTCATATTGTAGCGGTGCTTAGGCGAAGCCCTGCGACAGGAGAACATCAAGATCGTCACCACGCCGTCGTGCTGACGGAACTCCTCCCCGCGCCTCTGCTGGATCGGAGATCGGGGTGCGTCATCGAGCTGTACGTGTGTCAAGAACTCGGAGGTGCCGGAGTAACGGTGCTTGGATCGGTTGGACCGGGAGGACGTACGACTACTTCCTCTACGTTGCGTCAACGCTTCCACTTCGGTCTACGAGGGTACGTAGACAACACTCTCCCCTCTCGTTGCTATGCATCACCATGATCTTGCGTGTGCGTAGGAAATTTTTTGAAATTACTACGTTCCCCAACATCGTTATCAGGAGAGCCCTGGCCAGACTGCGGTCAGGACGGTTGGGATGCGGACGACGGAGAAATTCAAAGCCCACCCACCACCCACTTTGTAGCCACTGTCGACGATCTAACCGACATGCTAGACTACGACTCCGAAGACATCGACGGTATGGACGACGATGCCAGAGACGACCAAGAACCAGTGCCCACGGGGCACTGGAAGACCACCTCGTAATACGACATATGCATGGTGGACATCCCAAAGGATGGGAACGGTGAAGAAGCAGCGGAGGCAGATTCCTCTAAGAAACAGCCCAAGCGCCGACATCAGCGGCGCCGCTCTAAATCTCGCCACAGTAAGAATGGAGATTCCGGCACTGGAGATAATAACACCCCAGAGAGTGCCGAAGACAACCCCCTCCAGCAAGATTCAGCACAAGAGGACGGAGAAGCTAGCCCTCGAGAGAGAGCGGCAGACGAGGAGATAGAGGATGACAATTACATGCCTCCCTCCGGAGACGAGGCAAGCCTCAACGACGACGAATTCATCGTGCCCGAGGATCACGTCGAACCAGAGCATTTTAAATGCAGGCTAATGGCCACGGAAAACAGCCTAAAGAAAAAGCAGCAACAACTTCGAGCTGATCAAGACCTGCTGGCCAACAGATGGACCGAGGTCCTGGCGGCCGAAGAGAATGAACTCGAACGCCCCTCCAAAAGCTACCCAAAACGCAAGTTGCTCCCCCGATTAGAGGAGAAGGCATATAAACCTTCATCACCAGTGCACAATACGGCAGACCGACCACCTCGTGGCTGCGATAGAGAGGCATCTAGGCCCTCCACCAGAACCATACCCCGGCACCACTTGAAAAGCGCGAAGCCACGGGGGAATTCACCGGACTTGCGAGACATATTGGAGGACAAGGCAAGACAATCAAGATCCATTTACGGATCATGTGGGTGCCCCACGATCCACGACGACCACCGTCACGCCGGATACAGCAACTCCGGACGGGCCGAACACAACAGACAAAGCTCTCTCAAGCTACGTCGTGATATTGCCCCGTATAGAGGCGCCGCACACCCACTATGCTTCATAGATGAAGTAATGGATTATCAAATCCCTGAAGGGTTTAAACCCGTGAACATTGAATCCTACGATGGCACAACAGACCCCGCGGTTTGGATCAAAGATTATCTCCTTCATATCCATATGGCCCGCGGTGACGATCTCCACGCCATCAAGTATCTCCCACTCAAGCTTAAACGACCAGCTCAGCATTGGCTTAACAGCTTGCCAGCAGAGTCAATTGGGTGTTGGGTGGACCTGGAAGCCGCATTTCTCGACAACTTCCAAGGCACATATGTGCGACCACCAGACGCCGATGACCTAAGCCAGATAATTCAGCAGCTAGACGAATCGGCCAGACAGTTCTGGACACGGTTCTTAACAAAGAAAAATCAAATCGTCGACTGTCCGGATGTAGAGGCCCTCGCAGCCTTCAAACATAACATCCACGACGAGTGGCTGGCTCGGCACCTAGGACAGGAAAAGCCGAAATCCATGGCAGCCCTCACATCACTCATGACCCGCTTCTGTGCGGGGGAGGACAGCTGGCTAGCCCGCAGTAACAACCTCAGCAAAATTTCTGGCAGTCCGGACAACAAGGACCGCAATGGCAGGTCATGTCGTAACAAAAACAAACGCCGCGTTAACGGCGATAACACTAAGGATACGGCAGTCAACGAGGGATTCAGAGGCTCTAAACCCATTCAGCGAAAAAAGCCATTTAAAAGAACTACCCCGGGTCCGTCCAATTTGGACCGAATACTCGACCGCTCTTGACAGATACATGGCACCCCCGAAAAGCCAGCTAATCACACCAAGAGGGATTGTTGGGTGTTCCAGCAGGCAGGCAAGTTAATTGCCGAAAACAATGACAAGGGGCTGCATAGCGATGACGAGGAAGAGACCCGGCCGCCGAACAGTAGAGGACAGAAAGGTTTTCCCCCACAAGTGCGGACGGTAAACATGATATACGCAACCGACATACCCAAGAGGGAGCGGAACCGTGCACTCAGGGACGTGTATGCGATGGAGCCAGTCGCCCCGAAGTTCACTCCATGGTCCTCTTGCCTGATCACTTTCGATCGAAGGGACCACCCCACCAGTATCCGCCTTGGTGGATTCGCCGCATTGGTTTTAGACCCAATCGTCGATGGATTTCACCTCACTAGATTCCTGATGCACGGCGGCTGCAGCCTGAACCTGCTTTATCAGGATACAGTGCGCAAGATGGGCATAGAACCCTCAAGGATTAAACCTACAAAGACGACCTTCAAAGGTGTTATACCAGGTGTTGAGGCCAATTGTACAGGATCGGTCACACTGGAAGTGGTCTTCGGATCCCCGGATAATTTCCGAAGCGAGGAGTTAATCTTCGACATAGTCCCGTTCCGCAGTGGCTATCACGCACTGCTAGGACGAACCAGGTTTGCAAAGTTCAACGCGGTGCCGCATTATGCATACCTTAAGCTCAAGATGCCAGGCCCTCATGGAGTCATCACGGTCAACGGAAACACGGAACGCTCCCTCCGAACGGAGGAACACACAGCGGCTCTCGCAGCGGAAGTACAGAGCAGCCTCTTAAGGCAATTTTTGAGTCCGGCCGTTAAACGACCGGACATGGCCAAACGCGCCCGGAGTAACATACATCAAGACCACCTGACACGTTCCGAGCACGCGTAGCAATGCGGCCCCAACCCCAGCCCTTGCATGATTTCAAGACTAGCCCTTCGCGTACATCATTACGCTCTGGAGATACCATGGGCATAGGGGGAGGGGCACGACCACGACAGGCCCAGAGTGCGGCTCAACCACACCAGGGGCTCCCAAGTGTGTCGCTCTTTTTCTTTTTCTTTTTTTCCACAGGACTCCGTTCACCAGAGGCCCTGTCGAGCAGTGGACCTGCCGAACTCACGATGCAACAGCCAGGGAAGAACAATGGCTACGACGAACACTCAGGTGGTCTCCATTATGAGCATTAAATTCGTTTAGTACACCATTCCACAGCCTACCCGTCGAGGGGGACATGTCTAATAGTCCAATCCCTTGCTTACCGCACTATTTGTATCGTTCTGCACTCATGGCAGAATTCCTTGAATAAACAATGCATCACTTTTTGCTTATAATTGCATTTCTTTTTTACATATATGTTCATTTATGACATCTTGCATCCGTACACTTTGGTACGGCCGAATACACCAGGGGCTTATGTTCCCCACATTATGGTGTGATAAGTCCGAACACTTTCACAAGTGCGGCACCCCGAACTTATAGCACTATATGCATCGGCTCCGAATCATGTCTTGGGTCAATAGTTGGGTTTGCCCGGCTCCCATATTTTGGTACCTTACTTTCCGTTCTATCGGCTAAGGTAGCACTGGGAGAACCACTGCGATTGCGCCCCGGTTGAGCTGGGCAAGCGCCTCAGTGGAGAAAGCTAAAACTGACCGTCATGATAAGGCTAGAGCTGGTCGCTGTTTGAGAGGTCTTTTCGAGTCCCTAAAGACTTATGCCGCTTAGAGCGAGGAACCGGCTCTGTCCGGCCCAGGCGTGGATAGCGCCCCGAACTCGGTCTTCCGAACACTAGGGGCTTCGCCGAAATTTAAAATTATAGAATTCTATGGCTAAGTGAGAGTGTTCAAACATTATAAGTCCGGTTACCTTGTTCGTAGTGTTGAGCGCCTCCCTAGATGGACCCAAAAATGGGAACAAGAGCGCTCAAGTTTATCCCGAACACCCCAGCACTCGTGGCATGGGGGCTGTCGGTGTCAAAACTGGCGGATCTCGGGTAGGGGGTCCCGAACTGTGCGTCTAGGCGGAGAGTAACAGGAGACAAGGGACACGATGTTTTACCCAGGTTCGGTCCCTCTTGATGGAGGTAAAACCCTACGTCCTGCTTGATTAATATTGATGATATGGGTAGTACAAGAGTGGATCTACCACGAGATCAAGGAGGCTAAACCCTAAAGCTAGCCTATGGTATGATTGTTGTAATGTATGTTGTGTCCTACGGACTAAATCCCTCTGGTTTATATAGACACCGGAGAAGGCTAGGGTTACACAGAGTCGGTTACAATGGTAGGAGATCTACATATCCGTATTGCCAAGCTTGCCTTCCACGCCAAGGAAAGTCCCATCCGGCCACGGGACGGAGTCTTCAATCTTGTATCTTCGTAGTCTTGGAGTCCGGCGGACGATGATAGTCCGGCTGTCCGGACACCCCCTAGTCCAGGACTCCCTCAATAGCCCCTGAACCAGGCTTCAATGACGATATGTCCGGCGCACATAATGTTCGGCATTGCAAGGCGGGTTCCAACCTTGAATAATCCAGAGAAGATCATGAACACCAGGATAGTGTCCGGCTCTGCAAAATAAATTCCACATTCCACTGTAGAGAGAATAAAATGTACACAAGTCCAATCTGCTGACGTATTATGCGGCATGACATCATACCGCTACCAGGCCTTTATTTGAATTGTTGTTTTATTATAACACCTCAGCGCGTTTAGCGAAGCGGTTTCCTTGCCATGTCCTGTCGAAGCAGAGATCGTGTTCCCCTTATTCCGGGATTCTCATCAATACGGACGTGGGTAACCCAACCGTGCCCGTCGCCACGTCTCCTCTATCGAAGGTGAATCACGAACGGTTACGGAGACGGCTCTTGGTATTTTCCCCCTTTATAAGAGGACCAAGGCTCGTTTCTTTTCTTCAATCTTCCATCGAATCTTCTCCTTGCCCCAAGTTCCAACACCCAGAGCCCCAGATTCGAGCGCTTCGGATCTTCAACCATGTCCGGCTCCGACCTTTAGGGTCGGTGGATGCCCTCCTACGTTACGGAGGAGGACGTGCTAAAGCTGCGTGAAGCCAAGTACCTGTCCTATGAGATTTCGCACAGGTTACCCGCCCAAGGGCAGGTTGTGCCCATTCCCGAGCCCGGTGAGTACGTCGTCTTCGTACCCCACCTCCGTCGGGGTTTAGGCTTCCCGACGGACCCCTTCATGAGAGGGCTCATGTTCTACTACGGGCTGGATTGTCACGACTAGGCTCCGGAGTCCATCCTCCATATCTCTGCATTCATTATCGTCTGTGAAGCCTTCCTCCGCGTCACCTCCCACTTCAGCCTGTGGCTGAAGACCTTCAATGTGGAGCCGAAGATGATCGGGGGGCGTCAAGCGGAGTGTGGCGGGGCGGCCATAAATAGAAGGGCCGACGCCCCGTGGCCCGAGGGCTCTGTCACATCCCTAGTTCTGATATGCACTAGACTAGCCCTTCATGTGTGCATCATGTTTAAATTTTATTTAAGTTGAAATGGGGATTGCTCAAACCCTAGCACCAGATCAAATCAACTAGGTTCAAATAAAAATATTCTCAATGAACCCAAAATGCTCTTCAGAAAAGTTCATTATTTTTGGATTGGTCTAGAACCTCTCCCAAAAAATGGTGCACATTTTCCTAGGCCATTCTGGATTTTTGAATTAAATCATTACCTATTTGCATTTGGGCATTTAAATACTATAAAATATTTTCAATGCTCAAATAATCCCAAACTGAAATGTTTGCTGTAGGATATATTTCCAACAGTGGTCATGAGAAGTTGCATGCTTTTTGGGATTGATTTAGTATTTTTAATAAAGCCACAAAGCTGCAGATAAATAGAAAACTGTAACAGAATTAGAGAGAGAGAGAGAGGAAGCCCACCTGGGCCACTTACCTGGCCCAGCTCCTCCAGCAGCCCAGCCCATCTCTCTCCCTTGTCTTCTTCCAGCTCATGCCAGAAGGACTGGAGCGCGCGTGGTTGACGCCGCCGGCACGTGCCCGGCCACCTCCAGCCTGCCTGCTCGCTCTGGACGGCTCTAGACGATGCCACGCTACCCCCGACCCTTCTCTCACTCTCCTCGCGCCTTCCCCCCTCCTCTGTTTCTCGCACGCAGCCACCGAGCGGAGCTCGTCGCCGCCGTCCACTGCCACCACGGCCACCGAGCTCCCCTCGCCTTTCCGCGCTGCCTGCGGTCTCCGCCATCGTCCCCCACTCCGCCCCACCCTGGCCCCGAGCGCTGGGACGGCCTGCATCGCCGGCTGCTTCGTCTTCTTCCTCCTCGGTTGCCGGAAGCCGCACGCGCTGATTCGCCGTCTCCGACGCGTCCCCGAGCTCGCTGACTTTCCCTGCGTGATCCCCATGAGCACCACCGTCGTTTCCCCCTCTTCGTTTCGTTGTTCGCGCGCCCTAGCTAAGTTAGCCGCCGAGGCCGAGACCTCACCGCCGCCGGCCATGTCACCGCCGTGCCCACAGCCACCGCAACTCCTAACCGAGCACACCCACGTGCTCACCGCGCCGCGCAGGTGTCGTAGGAGCCAAGCACGCCACCCCACGGCCACCGCAGCCTCGTTTCGGAGTGCGCCTGAACTCCGGCCGCCGCCGATTTGGTCGCCGCCGTCGATCCTAACCACCGCAGCTCCTACCACCGCCACCAATGGATGCGCCTCACTCCCAGGAACCCGCAGGTGCAACCCGCGCATCAAATGGTGCCCTGTAGAGCATTTCCGAGCCGCCCCGCCGTCTCTGTCGTCGCGGTGGCTAAACGCCGGCAGGTTGACCGGTTTGACCGGCGATGATGACGTGGCCGATTAATTAGGCACTAATCACCTCCAGTTAGCCCTAACAGACACTGACAGTGGGCCGCGGGCCACTAACTAAATTAGATTAGTTAGGTTAGTCACTGACGGATGGGACCCACTGGTCAAGTTTGACCTGGACTGACCCGTTGACCTGCTGACGTCACTTTGACATCATGCTGACGTAGTATTTGATTTCTGGATTTAAAATAATTCAGAAATTCCAAAAAATAGTATAAACTTCAAAAATTCATAGAAAATCAACCGTAGCTCCAAATCAAACAAATTATATATGAAAAATGATCAGAAAAATCCAATCTATCCATCTGTACCATTTTCATGCATGTTAGAACAACTTATAGCTGCTATATAGAACAAATCATTTGAATGGCATTTAAATAATCACATGTGGAGTTTGAATTTGAACCTAGGGTTCAAACCAACTCCATTTAACTTGCTGCTAGTTGCATTAGCTCAAATCACAGCATATTGCCATGTCATGATCATGCATCATATTGTGCATTGCATTGATTGCGGTCTTCCTTGTTTGCCGGTGATTATCCCCTCTCAGTAGACGATGTTCGACAATGAGTTTGATGACACCGATGAAGAACTATATTATCTTCAGAAGTGCCAGGCAAGCAAAAACCCCTTGTTCATTCCGATACAATCCCACTCTCTCGCTCCTGCTCTCTTTTACTGCATTAGGACAACAACGTTTCAACTGTTACATGTTGCGGTAGTTGAACCCCTTTATCCTCTGCATGACCTGTCATTCCACAGTAAATAGATGAAACCCACTAGCATGAGTAGGAGTTGTTTGAGCCCCGATGTGCCTACTCATTCATGCTTGTTTGTCATGCCTGCTATTGCTTAGAGTTGTGTCAGGTCTGATTCATCGGGAATGAATCGGAGGTGTGTGAACATGTCCTACTGTTGGGAGCTAAGTGTGTGAACACGATTTAGTAAAGATAGCGGTGAGAGGCCATGTAGGAGTACATGGTGGGTTGTCTCATTGCAGCCGTCCTCAGGAACTGAGTTCTGTGTTTGTGATCCATGAACAGTTACTACCACACATTGGGTTCTGGTAACTCGACCCCTCTCGGCTTATTAACCAACTCAATCTCTGTCCAGGAGTTGCAACTAGTTTCTGGTGTTTGTAGGTACTGTTAGTAGTCTACCAAGTGGTACCCGGTACAGGTGGGCTTGGGACAGACTAGGCACCGTGGCACGGTGTACCAAGCGTAGATCCACCCGTCGAGGTGGGCTTGGGAACCCTGCTCACATCGTTTGGGGCCGTGAGCGACACCCCGGCCGGATCTCCTTGCGGATGGAACCCGAATAGGCCATAAACCTGGACGAGAGACTTGTGTGGTTAGTCAGGTCGTGGCCGACTCCCTCGCCTGGCTTCCGCTTGAAGGTTGCCATGGTACATGACGTGTACAGGGCGATAAGTGGCGAGAGCATGTGTGAAGAAGTACACCCCTGCAGGGTTATCATTATCTATTCGAATAGCCGGATTCCTCGGATATGGAAACTTGGACCCCTTGTACAGTTCATAGACAAGAGAAAGTGGATACTCTAAAATACGCAAGATAAGCGTGAGTGCTATGGATGGCGTTCTCGTAGGGAGACGGGAGAGGATCCATAGTGGTGTATTGATATGGTGAATATGTGGACTCGTGTGCGCCACCTCAAAAGAGTTACTTGCAGTCGTAGTTCAGGATAGCCACCGAGTCAAAGCTGGCTTGCTGCAGTTAAACCCCACCATCCCCTTTGTTGACAATGATGCATATGTAGTTAGATCTAATGTAAGTCTTGCTGGGTACATTTGTACTCACGTTTGCCTATTTTATGTTTTTGCAGAGAGACTTCAGTCTCACTAGTAGTTCCACGTGGACTTCGCCGTTTAGCTTGTTACCTCAGCTACGATCTTGTGCCCTCGGCAGGATCTGGTAGATAGTCAGGCTTTCAAGCCTTTTACATTTGTAGATGTCTGTACTCAGACATGTTAGCTTCCGCTTGTGCCTTGACTTGTATGCTCTGAGTGTTGGGTCATGAGACCCATGTTTGTAATATCTTGCTCCTCGGAGCCTATTGAATAAATACTTGAGTTGTAGAGTCATGTTGTGATGCCATGTTGTATTTGCACATATCGAGCATAATGTGTGTATGTTATTGAAATGCTTGGTATGTGTGGGATCTGACTATCTAGTTGTTTCTCCTTAGTAGCCTCTCTTACCGGGAAATGTCTCCTAGTGCTTCCACTGAGCCATGGTAGCTTGCTACTGCACTGGAACACTTAGGCTGGCCGCCATGTGTCCTTCTTCGTTCCTATGTCTGTCCCTTCGGGGAAATGTCACGCGATGAATACCGGAGTCCTGTTAGCCCACTACAGCCCGGTTCACCGGAGTCCTGTTAGCCCAGTGCTACAGCCTGGATTCACTCGTTGATGACCGACACGTTCGATGCTGGGTCATGGATGCCTGTCCCTGTAAGTTTGTGCCACTTTGGGTTTACGACTAGCCATGTCAGCCCGGGCTCCTTATCATATGGATGCTAGCGACACTATCATATACGTGTGCCAAAAGGCGCAAACGGTCCCGGGCAAAGGTAAGGCGACACCCGTGGGGATACCGTGCGTGAGGCCGCAAAGTGATATGAGGTGTTACATGCTAGATCGATGTGGCATTGAGTCGGGGTCCTGACAGCTTTGGTATCAGAGTTTGACTGCCTGTAGGATTACCAAGCCAAACTGGTCGAAGTTGAGTCTAGAAATGCTTTAGTTATATGTAGGGGAATTGATTGTGGGATGGAACGTAAGGCTCTTTTTACTTCTTTACCTTATGCCTTCTGATCTGAGTCATCCTATCTTTCCTACGGGGTTAAGAAACTAGGCTCTCTCCTTCTTCTATCAGGGTCACGTGTTACTAATCCGTAGACTTATAGGATTGTTGGTTTCAAGCCTCAGTTAAGTTCCTACTACTTCCGTATGTTAATTGTTGATCTCGAAACCTTGATATTGTGATGATCGAGTGGTTATGCCACCATTTTTGTAGCATGTCTAAAATTCTTTTGAGCATTTACAGCCGTTATGCTGTCCGAGTCATCCCACGTTTCTAAACAGTCTGATGCATTTGCAAATCCCTTCCTCCCGTTCCTGATGTCCTTTTGGGCCAGATTAAGCACACTAATCGGTGAGTTGAGGTACTCTATTGCCTCGACATATATGTTGGAGTTATTATTATGACCCTAGGTGTCTTAGAGGATCACCTGGTAATCTAGCCATGCTTTGTGTTCCCAGTGTGATGATTTTGGGCATCATTCTCGAAAGCATCCCGTGATGCCACTTAGTAGTAGGTATTCTACTCCTTGGATTTTTGAACCCGAGACTTCCCTACTTACTTCATGTTGTTGGTGTTTGCTAGTTCCTTTAGGATATTAGTAACCTTTGCGATAGTCCTCGAGATTCATGGTACATCCTTCTTCCAATTACCATGAACTATTCTTGGCATGAGTTCTTTTGAGCCGAAAGATCACAACCAGAGTGCTCTTGACGAGTTCTTGATTCTATATTGTTATTCTGCCACTTCTACCTTTCTGCATGGATTATCCGGAAGAAACCTGTTGAACTTGGGTTGACATGCTAATCCATGCATCCACAACTCAAAAATCATATGTTCTTTTGAGTTGTCCCACTTTAGTTGTCTTCTGACCCTCGTCTATCAATTGATAGTCAAGAGTATGTGTGCATTCGTTCATCGATGACATTACTCTTGTGGTCCGTCAAGCCATCCTATTCCGGAATGACTAGGAGAAACAAACTCTAGTGCCTCGTCCATATCTAGGATTGGGTCAAAGTAGTTGTATTCCACAGATCAAAATGCCAATCCAGCTTTTGTTCTGTTCTACCTTGGAGTGTTACCATCTTTATGTCAGGAGTGTCATGAGAATTGCACCACCTCTTATGAGTTCTTGACGCAGTAATACTTCTTGCCATCATTGTTCATTCCTCGGTTTCCGTGTTATTGTAACCGGAATGCCGACATGTGAACTATGATGTGTGAAATCGATACTCCTAGCAACCTTGTTGCTTGGTAGTTGAAGGACAATAATTCAGTTCTTAGCATGTTGGTTATTGAATCCTCATTCTAAGACCGAGTGTGCTACCTAGTCCATTTTCCTGATGCACTCTTAGATCAATGAGTTAGGATTTTGCCAATCCTTGCTTATTTGAGTACACCGCCTTGCTCTGAAAAGCAAAATTGTTCTCGAGCTTATTAACATATCGGTGATTCGTGATTTTCTGAATATCTTCTCGGAAGTATCACCAGGTCGTCACTTGACCGCTATGTTTAGTTCGTGATCAAGATGGTTTCTCTATGAACCACCCTTTCTCTAAGAATCTGTGTTGGAGACCCTGAGCTAGTTGGTTAAGCTAAACAACAACTTGGCGAGTTGGAAGATAAAAGCTTGTCCGACTCAGTTCATTCCAAAGGGATATCTTTGTGTGTGTGTTGAAGAAAGATGATATCTTCATCGATTGTTCCTCGTGATCAATTAATGGACCTATCATCTTAACCAAACTTTGATTTGAGTGTGAGCTATCCTCAAATCAAATCAGAACCAATGATATTCATAATGTTGTCTTACTCGTGGTTGATTCCTCGAGCATTCACCGTTACATCTTTTGGTCTGACCAATGCTATCACCTTGTTCACATAATTGTGGAATTCCACTTATATGGAAGCCTGGATTGATTGTTGTTGAGCCCATTGACCAGATTTCCATTTTGTCCATGATTCATGCTGAACATCTAGGTTAGTGTTGGAAACTTTTGAAAGCATTTTCTTCGTGCTAGCTCATGGAGGATATGTTCGATGAAAGAAGTGACTTCCTCTAGTTCATGTGCATTCGATGTAAGTTGCCGCCGTGAATTCGAGAAAGCTTATTTTTGCCTCCTCCGGAACCATCCCAAGTCAGTCATGCATACGTGCGAAGTATTCTGTGGTCTGGAGACTTGCAACCTTCATTCTATATGTATTCTTAGCACACCAAGCCACTGATTGACTTGTTCAAGAAAGAGAAGTCTATGCTTGGGCTCTAATCCATGGAGTTGCGTAAGGACTTCGATATCCTCGTTGATGGTTCCCCACCAGAACTCGGTAGTGTTTTATTATAAGACTACTATGTGGTCATGCTTGTCTCGGACAACGTGTTCACATGTTGTAGCAGAACCAGCTCATGTTTTGGAGCTTGCTATCGTAGTTCATTCCTCGAGAGTCTCGCAACGTCATCTCAGCGATTTGTGTTGCAAACTTTCATTTTTCTTTCTAGACTCGATGAATCAGGATTGTTCTGACACCAACCAGATCTGAATCTCAGGCAGATATGATGGTTGGAACATTCCCGACATTTGCATTTTGTTCCCAGCTTGCACCGCCTTGTGCCAATCCCCCTTGGACTGCCCTTCTCAGCAATTGTTGTTCAGGATCATCTTCAGAAGTGGTCCTACCCTGGGTCCCATCCATTTCCGATGATAAGCAAAATCATCCATCGCGTTGTCTTCAACAAGGTAGTCCACATCATCCATTCTAGCCCGAGTATGTCGTTCACTCCAACTTCTTCAAACGATCATTTGTGAATTGCCTTAGGCTAGTATAGAGAGTTTCAATGATCTAGATATCAAAAGTAATTCTTTCTGCCACTTAAGGGAAATTCTACGAGTCACCTTCCCCAAGGTGCCCGTTATGGAATCATGGCAATTTTTCCTTGCTACTATGAAACCCCCGTCAAACTGTCCTTCCGCCCTTTCCAAGGTGTGTTTTGCCTCTCAGATCAAGAGATGCCCTACGTCTCATTCCGTGAGTTGATCCTGTGATCATTAAGATGATCCATCATTGTAAAGTTTTCTCTGTCCTCATGTTCGATGAAGATCTCGAAAGCAGAGTTGTCAAGACCAACATGATGCAAGGAATCAACATTCTTACGACGTGCAATCTGGATCGTGAAGATTGTGTTAGTTTGCGTCCCCCTTCCATCTTACCCTACGCTTGAATCTCGGGACGAGATTCTTGTTTAGTGGGGGTGAGCTGTCACATCCCTAGTTCTGATATGCACTAGACTAGCCCTTCATGTGTGCATCATGTTTAAATTTTATTTAAGTTGAAATGGGGATTGCTCAAACCCTAGCACCAGATCAAATCAACTGGGTTCAAATAAAAATATTCTCAATGAACCCAAAATGCTCTTCAGAAAAGTTCATTATTTTTGGATTGGTCTAGAACCTCTCCCAAAAATGGTGCACATTTTCCTATGCCATTCTGGATTTTTGAATTAAATCATTACCTATTTGCATTTGGGCATTTAAATACTATAAAATATTTTCAATGCTCAAATAATCCCAAACTGAAATGTTTGCTGTAGGATATATTTCCAACAGTGGTCATGAGCAGTTGCAAGCTTTTTGGGATTGATTTAATATTTTTAATAAAGCCACAAAGCTGCAGATAAATAGAAAACTGTAACAGAATTAGAGAGAGAGAGAGAGGAAGCCCACCTGGGCCACTTACCTGGCCCAGCTCCTCCAGCAGCCCAGCCCATCTCTCTCCCTTGTCTTCTTCCAGCTCACGCTAGAAGGACTGGAGCGCGCGTGGCCGACGCCGCCGGCATGTGCCCGGCCACCTCCAGCCTGTCTGCTCGCTCTGGACGGCTCTAGACGATGCCACGCTACCCCCCGACCCTTCTCTCACTCTCCTCGCTCCTTCCCCCCTCCTCTGTTTCTTGCACGCAGCCACCGAGCGGAGCTCGTCGCCGCCGTCCACTACCACCACGGCCACCGAGCTCCCCTCGCCTTTCCGCGCTGCCCATGGTCTCCGCCATCGTCCGCCGCTCCGCCCCACCCTGGCCCCGAGCGCTGGGACGGCCTGCATTGCCGCCTGCTTTGTCTTCTTCCTCCTCGGTCGCCGGAAGCCGCACGCGCCGATTCGCCGTCTCCGACGCGTCCCCGAGCTTGCTGACCTTCCCTGCGTGATCCTCGTGAGCACCACCGTCGTTTCCCCCTCTTCGTTTCGTCGTTCGCGCGCCCTAGCTAAGTTAGCCGCCGAGGCCGAGACCTCACCGCCGCCGGCCATGTCACCGCCGTGCCCACAGCCACCGCAACTCCTAACCGAGCACACCCACGTGCTCACCGCGCCGCGCAGGTGTCGTAGGAGCCAGCACGCCACCCCACGGCCACCGCAGCCACGTTTCGGAGTGCGCCTGAACTCCGGCCGCCGCCGATTTGGTCGCCGCCGTCGATCCTAACCACCGCAGCTCCTACCACCGCCACCAATGGATGCGCCTCACTCCCAGGAACCCGCAGGTGCAACCCGCGCGTTAAATGGTGCCCTGTAGAGCATTTCCGAGCCGCCCCGCCGTCTCTATCGTCGCTGGCGGCTAAACGCCGGCAGGTTGACCGGTTTGACCGGCAATGATGACGTGGCCGATTAATTAGGCACTAATCACCTCCAGTTAGCCCTAACAGACACTGACAGTGGGCCGCAGGCCACTAACTAAACTAGATTAGTTAGGTTAGTCACTGACGGATGGGACCCACTGGTCAAGTTTGACCTGGACTGACCCGTTGACCTGCTGACGTCACTTTGACATCATGCCGACGCAGTATTTGATTTCTGGATTTAAAATAATTCAGAAATTCCAAAAAATAGTATAAACTTCAAAAATTCATAGAAAATCAACCGTAGCTCCAAATCAAACAAATTATATATGAAAAATGATCAGAAAAATCCAATCTATCCATCTGTACCATTTTCATGCATTTTAGAACAACTTATAGCTGTTGTATAGCACAAATCATTTGAATGGCATTTAAATAATCACATGTGGAGTTTGAATTTGAACCTAGGGTTCAAACCAACTCCATTTAACTTGCTGCTAGTTGCATTAGCTCAAATCACAGCATATTGCCATGTCATGATCATGCATCATATTGTGCATTGCATTGATTGTGTTCTTCCTTGTTTGCCGGTGATTATCCCCTCTCAGTAGACGACGTTCGACGATGAGTTCGATGACACCGATGAAGAACTATATTATCTTCAGAAGTGCCAGGCAAGCAAAACCCCCTTGTTCATTCCGATACAATCCCACTCTCTCGCTCCTGCTCTCTTTTACTGCATTAGGACAACAACGTTTCAACTGTTACATGCTGCAGTAGTTGAACCCCTTTATCCTCTGCATGACCTGTCATTCCACAGTAAATAGATGAAACCCACTAGCATGAGTAGGAGTTGTTCGAGCCCTGATGTGCCTACTCATTCATGCTTGTTTGTCATGCCTACTATTGCTTAGAGTTGTGTCAGGTCTGATTCATCGGGAATGAATCGGAGGTGTGTGAACATGTCCTACTGTTGGGAGCTAAGTGTGTGAACACGATTTGGTAAAGGTAGCGGTGAGAGGCCATGTAGGAGTACATGGTGGGTTGTCTCATTGCAGCCGTCCTCAGGAACTGAGTTCTGTGTTTGTGATCCATGAACAGTTACTACCACACATTGGGTTCCGGTAACTCGACCCCTCTCGGCTTATTAACCAACTCGATCTCTATCCTGGAGTTGCAACTAGTTTCTGGTGTTTGTAGGTAGTGTTAGTAGTCTACCAAGTGGTACCCTGTACAGGTGGGCTTGGGACAGACTAGGCACCATGGCACGGTGTACCAAGCGTAGATCCACCCGTCGAGGTGGGCTTGGGAACCCTGCTCACATCGTTTGGGGCCGTGAGCGACACCCCGGCCGGATCTCCTTGCGGATGGAACCCGAATAGGCGATAAACCTGGACGAGAGACTTGTGTGGTTAGTCTGGTCGTGGCTGACTCCCTCGCCCGGCTTCCGCTTGAAGCTTGCCGAGGTACATGACGTGTACAGGGCGATAAGTGGCGAGAGCGTGTGTGAAGAAGTAGACCCCTGCAGGGTTATCATTATCTATTCGAATAGCCGGATTCCTCGGATATGGAAACTTGGACCCCTTGTACAGTTCATAGACAAGAGAAAGTGGATACTCTAAAATACGCAAGATAAGCGTGAGTGCTATGGATGGCGTTCTCGTAGGGAGTCAGGAGCGGATCCATAGTGGTGTATTGATATGGTGAATATGTGGACTCGTGTGCGCCACCTCAAAAGAGTTACTTGCAGTCGTAGTTCAGGATAGCCACCGAGTCAAAGCTGGCTTGCTGCAGTTAAACCCCACCATCCCCTTTGTTGACAATGATGCATATGTAGTTAGATCTAATGTAAGTCTTGCTGGGTACATTTGTACTCACGTTTGCCTATTTTATGTTTTTGCAGAGAGACTTCAGTCTCACTAGTAGTTCCACGTGGACTTCGCCGTTTAGCTTGTTACCTCAGCTACGATCTTGTGCCCTCGGCAGGATCTGGTAGATAGTCAGGCTTTCAAGCCTTTTACATTTGTAGATGTCTGTACTCAGACATGTTAGCTTCCGCTTGTGCCTTGACTTGTATGCTCTGAGTGTTGGGTCATGAGACCCATGTTTGTAATATCTTGCTCCTCGGAGCCTATTGAATAAATACTTGAGTTGTAGAGTCATGTTGTGATGCCATGTTGTATTTGCACATATCGAGCATAATGTGTGTATGTTATTGAAATGCTTGGTATGTGTGGGATCTGACTATCTGGTTGTTTCTCCTTAGTAGCCTCTCTTACCGGGAAATGTCTCCTAGTGCTTCCACTGAGCCATGGTAGCTTGCTACTGCTCCGGAACACTTAGGCTGGCCGGCATGTGTCCTTCTTCGTTCCTATGTCTGTCCCTTCGGGGAAATGTCACGCGATGAATACCGGAGTCCTGTTAGCCCGCTACAGCCCGGTTCACCGGAGTCCTGTTAGCCCAGTGCTACAGCCTGGATTCACTCGTTGATGACCGACACGTTCGATGCTGGTTCATGGATGCCTGTCCCTGTAAGTTTGTGCCACTTTGGGTTTACGACTAGCCATGTCAGCCCGGGCTCCTTATCATATGGATGCTAGCGACACTATCATATACGTGTGCCAAAAGGCGCAAACGGTCCCGGGCAAAGGTAAGGCGACACCCGTGGGGATACCGTGCGTGAGGCCGCAAAGTGATATGAGGTGTTACATGCTAGATCGATGTGGCATTGAGTCGGGGTCCTGACAGGCTCCTTCCAAGAGGAGCTCGGCTTGTGGCAGCAGGAGTGGTTCTACATCACCACTCCGAAGGGCAGCAAGCAAAAGCCGCCGCCTTCATTCCGCCCGGGACCTCCACGCCGACTGATGTCGTGGGTCAACCAAGGGCTCAATTGGGGGCCGTCCGAAGATGCGCCCTTATTGCAGGGCCGGATTCGAGACCTCTAGGCAAGGGAGATCAATCTGGTGGTGGTGATGCAGGTTATGCTAATCAGGCGTCTTCTGCCCTGCAAACGCCGTCCTCTCCATGTCACACCCTAGCTAGTCATGCATTAGAGTGTTGCATCATGTTTACTCTTTCATCAGAAACTTGAAATGGGGATGACGGAACCCCCAGTCCCCTCTGAAACCAACTAGGGTTTACTAAAATAATTTTTCAATGAACCTGAAATGCCCTTCCAAAATGCCCATCATTTTTGTCTTGGTTCAGAACCTCTGCAAAAGTGGTGCACATTTTCCTAGGCCATCCTAGGGTTTTTGAATTAAATCATAACTATTTGAATTTGGGCATTTAAAATTATATAAAATATTTAAATGCTCAAATATGTCCAAACTAAAATGTTTCATGTTGGAAATAATCCAACTATGGGCCAGGAATAGTTTGGTGATTTTTGAAGTTGCCTAGGTATTTTATTTAACTCAACAAAGTTGCAGATATATTAAAGAAAACAGAAAACAGAAAAGAAAGGGGAAGACTTACCTGTGCGGCCCAGCCAGCTGGCCGGCCCAGCCAGCAACCGACCCAGCCCAGCACTGTAGCTCCCCGTCGTCTTCCTCCCCTCGCCCCGAAGCTGCTGCGTGCTCGCGCGCGCGCGGCCGCGCTGCCACCTCCTGCTTGCCGACGCCCTCCTGGCCGCGTGGACGACGCCCGCAGCCCGTCCCGATCCCCCCTGCTCTCTCTCACTCTCCCCGGCTCTCTCCTTCCTCTCCATCGCTCTCTCTCTCACACGGCCGAACACCACCGTCGCCACCGTTCGCCGTAGCAGTCGTCTCCGACCACCCCTCGCTCCCCCGACTAGCTCAGAAGCTCCGCCACAACTCCCTCTTCCTCCCCACCGCTCCACGGGTCCCCGGAAGCCCTGCATCGCCGCCACGTCGCCGTTCCCCTCTTCGGCTCCGATCATCGTCGCCGTCGAATTCGTCGTCTCCGGCACGTCCCCGAGCCCGCTTCGACGCCCACTGCAACCGCGGTGAGCTCCCGGATCGTTTCCCCCTTCTCCCCTGGTCTCTCCCGACCTCTAGGCCCTAGCTCCACCTCGACCGAGAGCTCCACGCCGCCGGCGATGTCGCCGTCGTGGCCACGGTCGCCGTAGCGCCCAACCGAGCACACCATCGTGCTCCACACATCACCAGGAGCACGTAGAACGCACCAACACCTCCCCAAACCCCCTGCAACACTGATCCCGACCGCACCCGAACTCCGGCCACCGCAGCCGAGCTCGCCGCCGTCAACTCCGGCCACCCCGAGCCCAACCACTACCACCAATAGACGCGGCTCAACCTCAGCAACACGTAGATGCCTTCCGCCGTCCATTTGGTCGCCGGAATGGCAAAAAGCACTCTCGCCGCCGTCTCGGATCTCGCCGGCGTCATGTCGCCGGTGGGGTTTGACTGGTCCGACCTGGGGTTTGACCCCCCAGGGTCACTGACGCGTGGGCCCTGTCGGCCAGATGGTTAGGTTAGCGCTAACTACCGTTAGTCAACCCCCCTGACACCGACAGTGGGCCCCAGCGCCACTAATTAGTAATTAGAATTAATTTAAATCTGTTTAACCCCCCCTGTCACTGACGTGTGGCCCCCACACGTCAGGTTTGACTTCAGCCAGCCGCAGTTGACCTGCTGACGTCACACTGACGTCAGGCTGACGCAGTAATTGATTTTCTGGATTTAAAATAAATCAGGAAATTCCAGAATATTATTTAAACTTCAAAAATTCATAACTTTTATTCTGTAACTCCAAATTGGACAAATTATATATGAAAAATGATCAGAAAAATCCAATCTATCCATCTGTACTATTTTCATGCATGACCAAACAAGTTAAATTGATGTTTTAATCACAACAAGGAAAAGCACTTTAAAAGGCCATATTTGAATTTGAAATTTGAATCCTTGATTCAAATTTGTTCAAACTCATCTGGTTTTAGTTGCATTAGCCCAACACACTCATATTGCCATGTTTCATGCATGCATCATATTGTTGCACATTGTTTGGTGATGCTTGTGTATCGATGTCCTTTGCGACAGGATCTGTCCCCGAGGAGTACCGTGATTACCCTAACGAAGAACCGTATCCGTGCAACGAACCATCAGGCAAGCAACCAACCATTTGATCATATCGATACAATCCCATGTTCTCGCTCCTGCTCTCTTTTACTGCATTAAGACAACGCGATTCAAACTGTTGTGTGCCACGGTAGTTGAACCCATTTCCTCTGCATGACCTGTCATTGCCACAGTAACTAGATGAAACCCACTAGCATGTGTAGGAGTTGATTGAGCCATATGTATGTGTTGTTCCTACCTTGCTATGCCTGCTATGCTTAGAGTCGTGTCAGGTCTGGTTCATCTGGGTGATGGGCTAGAGTGAAATGATTATGTCGGTAATGAGAGTGGTGTGGTGAACACGATTTGGTAAAGGTATCGATGAGAGGCCATGTAGGAGTACATGGTGGGTTGTTTCATTGAAACCGACCTTAAGCACTGAGATCTGTATGTGTGATTTTAAGAATCAGCTACTACCATACATTGGGCCCTGAAATATGACCCCGCTCGACTTCTTATTCACCCTAGCTCTCTGTCCAGGAGTTGCAAGTAGTTTCTGGTGTTTGTAGCCTACTGGAGGCCGTGGACAGCGCTGACCGTAGGGGTGGGCTGTGATGCGGTAGGTACGTGGCCGGGTGTACCGAATACCCGTTAGGTATCTCGGGAACCCTGTTCACATCGTTCGGGGCCGTATGGGAAACCTCGGCCGGACTCCCTGCGGATGGAACCTGAATAGGCGATAAACCTGGACTAGAGGCTTAAGTGTTTAGGTAGGTCGTGGTCTACACCCACGTCGGCTTTCGCTTGAAGTCTGCCGAGCACATGTCGTGTGCAGACGCTAAGTGGTGGAAACATGTATGAAGAAGTACACCCCTGCAGGGTTAACATGATCTATTCGAATAGCCGCGTCCGCGGTAAAGGACTACTTGGTTGCCTATACAGTTCATAGACAAGTAAATGGATACTGTTAAAAGCCTCAAGATAAGTGTGAGTGCCGAGAATGGCTCTTCCATAGGAAGACGGAGGTGAATCCTCGGTAGTGTATTGAAGTGGTGAGTAGTGGACTCGTGTGCGCAAAACAATTTCAAGTTGGAGTATCGTAGGATAGCCTAGCCAAGAGTCAAAGCTGGCTTGCTGCAATAACTCCACCAACCCTTCTTGATACTATGCATGTATGTACGATCTGATGTAAGTCTTGCTGAGTACCTTTGTACTCATGTTGCTATAATCTACATTTTTACAGAAGACGCTGCAACCCCTTCTGATGGGTTCTATGTAGACGTTGACATCAACGAGTAGGCTAAAGACCCAGGTGGTGACCCTGAGCTTGTGAAGGACCACGTAGTATAGCTAGGCTTTCCAAGCCTCTTTTATTTTACTAGTTGTCTGTACTCAGACAAGTTACTTCCGCTGCTGGTTTGTATGACTGTATGACTTGTATGTGGGGTCGTGAGACCCGTACCTTTGTGTATGTTATGTATGGCTCGCTGAGCCTTAAATAAAGTACTTGTGTCGTAGAGTCATGTTGTGATGCTTCGTTGTATTTGCACATATCGAGCATATTGTGTGTATGATTGAAATGCTTGGTATGTGTGGGATCTGACTATCTAGTTGTTTATCTTTAGTAGCCTCTCTTACCGGGAAATGTCTCCTAGTGTTACCGCTGAGCCATGGTAGCTTGCTACTGCTCTGGAACACTTAGGCTGGCCGGCATGTGTCCTTCTTCGTTCCTGTGTCTGTCCCTTCGGGGAAATGTCACGCTTTGAGTACCGGAGTCCTGTTAGCCCGCTACAGCCCGGTTTACCGGAGTCCTGCTAGCCCAGTGCTACAGCCCGGACCCACTTGCTGTTGACCGACACGTTCGAAGCTGGGTCATGGATGCCTGTCCCTGTAAGTCTGTGCCACTTTGGGTTTACGACTAGTCATGTCAGCCCGGGCTCTTTATCATATGGATGCTAGCGACACTATCATATACGTGAGCCAAAAGGCGCAAACGGTCCCGGGAAAAGGTAAGACGACACCCGTGGGGATACCGTGCGTGAGGCCGCAAAGTGATATGAAGTGTTACCAGCTAGATCGATGTGACATCGAGTCGGGGTCCTGACAGCGTTGGCATCAGAGCCGGACTGCCTGTAGGTTCTTCAAGCCAAACTGGTCGATGTTGAGTCTAGAAATTCTTAGTTATATGTAGGGGAATTGTTTGTGGGTTGGAACGTAAGGCTCTTTTTACTTCTTATACCTTATGACTTTCTGATCTGAGTCAGTCCATTCTTCCACCGGGGGTTAAGGAATTAGGACCTATTCTCTCTATCAGGATCACGTGTTACTAATCAGTAGTACCTTATAAGTTTGATGGATACAAGCCTAGTTCAGTTTTACTACCACATTATGTTGCCAGAACGGTTTCAGAACTTTGATATGATGATGTTGAGTGTGTACGAAATCCTTTGTCAAATGTCTCAATATCCTTTTTGAGCATTTACAGCTGTTATGCTGCCGGAATTTTGCTAGAAATTCTAATGCCTTTGCATTATGATTATGCTTTCAGATGGCCACTCGCGACCTCAATCAAGTGGTTCGCCTGACTCGATGCCTAGATGTACCCGGCCATACTGCTAAGTTGGTCAGGGTAATGACAGAGGCTGGATACCGCTGGTATCCTGAGTACACGGTCGAAGAGCAATTCCGAGATTTTAATCAAAGCCAGTATCTCTGCACTGTCAGGATATTTCCATCTTATCCTGGATCCACCGAGCCTCTTCACTGTTCCTATGGACTCGGGGTTACTATTGAGATGGCTGTGCAGGACGCCGCCTACTCTATGATGACCATTATGCGAGTCAGATCTGGTTTATTTCGGGACTCTGATTTCCGGTATATGCCAGGATCACTTCCGGGAGCACAAGGATATCTCCAGGCTATCTATGCTGACTCCACTCAGGAGGATTCACGAACTCGCACCACTGCTGAGATGCTCGAGGATAAGGACCGTGAAAATCGGGCCTTAAGGTTAGAGCTCTTCAATACCCGTGCTGACCACTGGGCCACTTTGACTCGGTTCGCACCGGTGGTGCAAGCTGGATTCTTAGATATGCGCGATCTCTATCCTGTGAGATCTGCTCTGCCAGACGTGATGGTTTGGCGTGATGTAGGAGGCATCACCCCACCTCGCGGTCCCCGCAGGCCACCGTTTGTTGGTCCACGACCTCATCCTAGCCCCTATGGTCCACAAGCTCCGCGAGACCGTCTGTTTCCGGATGATCATGTTGAACTTCCAGGCTATGGAGGCGACTTCTACGAGGACTACTACGGATCGGTCTGAGTTAGTGGTAGTACCACTAGTTCGCACTAGCTGTGTCGTCTATCGTCCCGCGTAACTCGTGGGATATGTCCTAGTTTGTACTCTTTCCGGAGTTGTAGAAAAATAATGTACAGGAGTTTGGAATGCCTCCGATGAGATGTAATCCCTTTTCACCGTAATAGTACTTTGTTGGTCTTGTACTAAACCTGGTATGGTGTGTATGACAATGGAATAAAGAAGCAGTTTCTGTATCTACCATGTCATACGGATGATCATCTTGCATTCCGATTTATGCCTTACATTATGTATCCTATGTCGGAATTTTACCATCCTGTCTAAATCATTGTCTTGTTTACCTAGGATGGTCAACACGCGCGCCAACCCTGCTTCTCAAGAGCAGGCCGAAGGCAGTGAAGCCAGAAATGAACATCTGCCTCAACCTCCTTCACTAGCCGAGGTTATGATGGAAGCTGAGAGAAACAAGCGGGAGACAAACCGTTTGTTGGAGCGTATCGAACAGAATACAGCACACCATCAGAGGGCTAACGTGGTGTCACTCAGCGATTTTATCAAATTGCATCCACCCACGTTCCACCACTCCGTCGAGCCTCTCGACGCTGATGACTGGCTTCGCAGTATCTCTCATAAACTGCGTTCCGCGCTGGTAGCGGAGGCTGACAAGGTCACCTTTGCTGCATATCATCTTGAAGGCCCCGCCAGTCTATGGTGGGAGAATTATGGAGCTATGCGCCCAGCGGGCCATGTCACAACTTGGGCTGAATTCAGCGAGGCTTTCCGTGAACATCACATTCCGGAGGGTCTCATGGACCGTAAGCGTGAAGAATTTTGCAATTTCACCCAAGGCCGACTTTCTGTGGATGCCTATAGCAGGGAGTTTGGCAAGCTCGCCCGATATGCAACTGAGGAAGTGTCTACTGACGCCAAGAAGCAAGCAAGGTTCCGTAAGGGCCTTAGTCCTGAGCTTCGCCGCGACCTCCGTCTGCATGAGTGCACATCTTTTCCGAAACTTGTCAACAAAGCCATCAGTGCTGAAACTGGTCAGACTGATTATGACGCAACACGCAAGCATGGACGTGACATGGGTTCCTCATCCGGTGCTGGTCCTCAGAAGCGCCGCGTGTGGGTACCCAACACCGCCCTGCCACCCAGGTTCACACCGAGGCCATCTTTCCAGGCGCCTCGCCCCGTTCAACAGTCTGCACCGGCCAAGCCCTATGGGGGTCCAACCAATAATGCTCCTCCACGTACCAGTTCCGTGACTTGTTTCAAGTGTGGGGAATCTGGTCACTATATGCGTGAGTGTCCCCAGACCAACCCCAATCAATCTGCTAAAGCTGTTGAACGTGGCAAGCCGACAGGAAAAGTGTTTCATGCTAAACCGGTCACCGCTTCACGTGGCCATGTCAATTGTGTCTCTGCCGAAGAAGCTCAAGAGGATCCCAACGTCGTTCTCGGTACGCTTCTTGTTAATTGCCACCCGGCATCCGTTCCTTTCGATACAGGAGCCTCTCATTCCTTTATATCTGAAAATTATGCTCGTTTGCATAACGTTGCATTTTGTGACTTGCCATCCACTATGGAAATCTCTACCCCTGGGTCTAGATGGCAGACCTCTAGGGTAAGTTATGGAAATGAAATCCAAGTCGACAGACTTGTTTTCCTTGCATCTTTGATAGCCCTTAAATCTTCAGATATTAATATCATTTTGGGTATGGACTGGATGTCAGCTCATCAAGCCAAAATTGATTGCTTCTCTAGGACTGTTCAACTCACCCATCCTTCGGGGAAGACAGTCAATGTCTTGACCCGAATAGCCAAGCGACAATTATATTCTCTTAACGCCAGCCCTTTGCCAGACCTTGAGGACGTTCCGGTAGTCCGTGACTTCCCGGATGTCTTCCCAGAGGAATTGCCAGGTGTTCCACCTGACAGGGATGTTGAGTTCGTAATCGACCTCATCCCCGGAACCGTTCCGATTGCTAGAAGACCCTATAAGATGGCACCCCTAGAACTAGCCGAGCTTAAGAAACAACTCGATGAATCCTTGAAAAAGGGTTTCATCCGCCCTAGTTCATCTCCGTGGGCTTGCCCCGTCCTATTCGTTAAGAAAAAGGATGGTACGGACCGGATGGTTGTAGATTACCGACCGGTCAATTTGGTCACAATCAAGAACAAATATCCACTTCCCAGGATCAACGACCTGTATGATCAGCTCGCTGGATCCTCAGTCTTCTCCAAGATGGATTTGAGGTTGGGCTACCATCAAATCAAAATCAGAAACGGGGACATTCCTAAAACGGCCTTTGTTACTCGTTATGGCCAATACGAGTACACCGTCATGTCCTTTGGTTTAACCAACGCTCCAGCCACCTTTTCTCGGTTAATGAACTCAATCTTCATGGAGTATTTGGATAAATTCGTCGTAGTTTATCTCGATGATATACTCATCTACTCCAAGAACGAGGAAGAACATGCCGAACATTTAAGGCTAGTGTTGAAGAAACTTCGAGAGCATCGCCTTTATGCCAAATTTTCTAAATGTGAATTCTGGTTGTCAGAAGTGACCTATCTGGGTCATGTAATATCTGGTAAAGGTATTGCTGTTAACCCTGAGCGAGTTCAAGCCGTCCTTGATTGGACTCCACCTGAATCAGTCAAGCAAGTTCGGAGTTTTCTAGGCTTAGCAAGCTATTGCCGTCGCTTTGTCGAGAACTTCTCCAAAGTTGCCAAACCTCTAACCGAACTCCTCAAGAAAGATAAAAAGTTCGAATGGACTCCACAATGTGAGCACAGCTTTCAGGAACTGAAAAGACGCCTGACCTCTGCTCCCGTGCTGGTACCGCCAGACTTCTCCAAGGACTTTATTATCTACTGCGACGCCTCGCGACAAGGACTAGGTTGCATTCTCATGCAAGATCGACACGTAATTGCCTACGCCTCACGGCAATTGCACCCACATGAGGAGAATTATCCTACTCATGATCTAGAGCTTACAGCCGTAGTCTATGCACTTAAGACCTGGCGACATTACCTCCTCGGTAATCGTTGCGAGATATTCACTGATCACCAAAGTCTGAAGTACATCTTCACCCAACCGGATCTGAATCTCAGGCAAAGACGTTGGGTTGAATTGATCACTGACTTCGACTTAGGAATAACCTACACCCCAGGGAAAGCCAACGTCATGGCTGATGCGTTAAGTCGTAAATCTTATTGTAACAATCTGATGTTACAACAAAGTCAACCGCTTCTCCATGAGGAATTTCGGAAGCTTAACCTTCACATTGTACCTCAAGATTTTCTTTCCACCTTGGTAGCAAAACCTACTCTTACGGATCAAATCATCGCTGCCCAAAAGCGAGATAAGGGAATATCTAAAATCAAAGAGAACATTGCTAGCGGAGGTGCTAGTTGTTTCTCCACAAATGATCATGGTGTTGTGTACTTTGAGAACCGTCTAGTGGTTCCCAAGAACCAGCATCTACGGCAGTTGATCCTTAAGGAGGCTCATGAGTCTCCTCTCACTATTCATCCCGGTAGTACTAAGATGTATCAGGACCTACGCCAGAGGTTCTGGTGGACTAGGATGAAGAGAGAAATTGCTCAGTATATTGCAAATTGCGACGTCTGTCGTCGTGTAAAAGCAGAGCATCAACGGCCTGCTGGCACCCTTCAACCCTTAGCTATTCCTGAATGGAAATGGGATAAAATTGGTATGGATTTCATTACCGGTTTTCCCAGGACCAAAAGGGGGAATAATGCTATTTTCGTCGTGGTCGATCGTCTTTCCAAAGTAGCTCATTTCTTACCTGTTCGTGAGAGTATAACCGCTAGTCAGCTGGCAGATTTGTACATCTCCCGAATAGTGTCCCTCCATGGTGTTCCTTTGGAAATTAACTCGGATCGAGGAAGTCTTTTCACCTCTCGATTTTGGGAAAGTTTCCAAAATGCTATGGGAACTCGTCTTTCTTTTAGCACCGCTTTCCACCCTCAGTCAAGTGGTCAAGTGGAACGCGTCAATCAGATTCTAGAAGACATGCTTCGAGCCTCTGTTATCTCGTTTGGAATGGACTGGGAGAAGTGCCTTCCATTTGCCGAATTCGCTTACAACAACAGCTATCAATCTAGCTTGGGTAAGGCCCCTTTTGAAGTTCTCTATGGACGACGATGTCGAACACCCCTTAACTGGTCAGAGACCGGGGAAAGACAATTCTTTGGCCCGGATATGATTCAGGAAGCAGAAGAACAAGTTCGTATCGTTCGTGAAAAGTTGAAAACAGCCCAATCCCGTCAAAAGAGTCAATATGACCGAAAACATAAGGCTATGACCTTCGAAGTTGACGAGAAGGCTTATCTTCGGGTCACCCCTCTGAAGGGAACCCATCGTTTCGGTATCAAAGGCAAATTGGCTCCTCATTACATTGGACCTTTCCGCATTCTTGCCAAACAAGGGAAAGTTGCCTACCAGTTGGAACTACCTCCGCACCTCTCCAGAGTTCACGATGTCTTCCACGTTTCTCAACTCAGGCGTTGCTTCTCGGATCCTATCCGTGAAGTGGACCACGAAACGCTTGATCTCCAAGATAATCTTACATATCGAGAGTACCCCATTCGTATCCTCGATCAAGCCGAACGTACCACGCGACGTCATAACATCAAGTTTCTCAAAGTTCAATGGTCGCACCATTCCGAGGATGAAGCAACTTGGGAAAGGGAGGATCGTCTTCGACTCGAGTATCCCGCCTTCTTCTCGGAGGAACCCAAATCTCGGGACGAGATTCTTTTGAGTGGGGGTGAGTTGTCACACCCTAGCTAGTCATGCATTAGAGTGTTGCATCATGTTTACTCTTTCATCAAAAACTTGAAATGGGGATGACGGAACCCCCAGTCCCCTCTGAAACCAACTAGGGTTTACTAAAATAATTTTTCAATGAACCTGAAATGCCCTTCCAAAATGCCCATCATTTTTGTCTTGGTTCAGAACCTCTGCAAAAGTGGTGCACATTTTCCTAGGCCATCCTAGGGTTTTTGAATTAAATCATAACTATTTGAATTTGGGCATTTAAAATTATATAAAATATTTAAATGCTCAAATATCTCCAAACTAAAATGTTTCATGTTGGAAATAATCCAACTATGGGCCAGGAATAGTTTGATGATTTTTGAAGTTGCCTAGGTATTTTATTTAACTCAACAAAGTTGCAGATATATTAAAGAAAACAGAAAACAGAAAAGAAAGGGGAAGACTTACCTATGCGGCCCAGACAGCTGGCCGGCCCAGCCAGCAACCGACCCAGCCCAGCACTGTAGCTCCCCGTCGTCTTCCTCCCCTCGCCCCGAAGCTGCTGCGTGCTCGTGCGCGCGGCCGCGTGGCCACCTCCTGCTTGCCGACGCCCTCCTAGCCGCGTGGACGACGCCCGCAGCCCGTCCCGATCCCCCCTGCTCTCTCTCACTCTCCCCGGCTCTCTCCTTCCTCTCCATCGCTCTCTCTCTCACACGGCCGAACACCACCGTCGCCACCGTTCGCCGTAGCAGTCGTCTCCGACCACCCCTCGCTCCCCCGACTAGCTCAGAAGCTCCGCCACAACTCCCTCTTCCTCCCCACCGCTCCACGGGTCCCCGGAAGCCCTGCATCGCCGCCACGTCGCCGTTCCCCTCTTCGGCTCCAATCATCGTCGCCGTCGAATTCGTCGTCTCCGGCACGTCCCCGAGCCCGCTTCGACGCCCACTGCAACCGCGGTGAGCTCCCGGATCGTTTCCCCCTTCTCCCCTGGTCTCTCCCGACCTCTAGGCCCTAGCTCCACCTCGACCGAGAGCTCCACGCCGCCGGCGATGTCGCCGTCGTGGCCACGGTCGCCGTAGCGCCCAACCGAGCACACCATCGTGCTCCACACATCACCAGGAGCACGTAGAACGCACCAACACCTCCCCAAACCCCCTGCAACACTGATCCCGACCGCACCCGAACTCCGGCCGCCGCAGCCGAGCTCGCCGCCGTCAACTCCGGCCACCCCGAGCCCAACCACTACCACCAATAGACGCGGCTCAACCTCAGCAACACGTAGATGCCTTCCGCCGTCCATTTGGTCGCCGGAATGGCAAAAAGCACTCTCGCCGCCGTCTCGGATCTCGCCGGCGTCATGTCGCCGGTGGGGTTTGACTGGTCCGACCTGGGGTTTGACCCCCCAGGGTCACTGACGCGTGGGCCCTGTCGGCCAGATGGTTAGGTTAGCGCTAACTACCGTTAGTCAACCCCCCTGACACTGACAGTGGGCCCCAGCGCCACTAATTAGTAATTAGAATTAATTTAAATCTGTTTAACCCCCCCTGTCACTGACGTGTGGCCCCCACACGTCAGGTTTGACTTCAGCCAGCCGCAGTTGACCTGCTGACGTCACACTGACGTCAGGCTGACGCAGTAATTGATTTTCTGGATTTAAATTAAATCAGGAAATTCCAGAATATTATTTAAACTTCAAAAATTCATAACTTTTATTCTGTAACTCCAAATTGGACAAATTATATATGAAAAATGATCAGAAAAATCCAATCTATCCATCTGTACTATTTTCATGCATGACCAAACAAGTTAAATTGATGTTTTAATCACAACAAGGAAAAGCACTTTAAAAGGCCATATTTGAATTTGAAATTTGAATCCTTGATTCAAATTTGTTCAAACACATCTGGTTTTAGTTGCATTAGCCCAACACACTCATATTGCCATGTTTCATGCATGCATCATATTGTTGCACATTGTTTGGTGATGCTTGTGTATCGATGTCCTTTGCGACAGGATCTGTCCCCGAGGAGTACCGTGATTACCCTAACGAAGAACCGTATCCGTGCAACGAACCATCAGGCAAGCAACCAACCATTTGATCATATCGATACAATCCCATGTTCTCGCTCCTGCTCTCTTTTACTGCATTAAGACAACGCGATTCAAACTGCTGTGTGCCACGGTAGTTGAACCCATTTCCTCTGCATGACCTGTCATTGCCACAGTAACTAGATGAAACCCACTAGCATGTGTAGGAGTTGATTGAGCCATATGTATGTGTTGTTCCTACCTTGCTATGCCTGCTATGCTTAGAGTCGTGTCAGGTCTGGTTCATCTGGGTGATGGGCTAGAGTGAAATGATTATGTCGGTAATGAGAGTGGTGTGGTGAACACGATTTGGTAAAGGTATCGATGAGAGGCCATGTAGGAGTACATGGTGGGTTGTTTCATTGAAACCGACCTTAAGCACTGAGATCTGTATGTGTGATTTTAAGAATCAGCTACTACCATACATTGGGCCCTGAAATATGACCCCGCTCGACTTCTTATTCACCCTAGCTCTCTGTCCAGGAGTTTCAAGTAGTTTCTGGTGTTTGTAGCCTACTGGAGGCCGTGGACAGCGCTGACCGTAGGGGTGGGCTGTGATGCGGTAGGTACGTGGCCGGGTGTACCGAATACCCGTTAGGTATCTCGGGAACCCTGTTCACATCGTTCGGGGCCGTATGGGAAACCTCGGCCGGACTCCCTGCGGATGGAACCTCAATAGGCGATAAACCTGGACTAGAGGCTTAAGTGTTTAGGTAGGTCGTGGTCTACACCCACGTCGGCTTTCGCTTGAAGTCTGCCGAGCACATGTCGTGTGCAGACGCTAAGTGGTGGAAACATGTATGAAGAAGTACACCCCTGCAGGGTTAACATGATCTATTCGAATAGCCGCGTCCGCGGTAAAGGACTACTTGGTTGCCTATACAGTTCATAGACAAGTAAATGGATACTGTTAAAAGCCTCAAGATAAGTGTGAGTGCCGAGAATGGCTCTTCCATAGGAAGACGGAGGTGAATCCTCGGTAGTGTATTGAAGTGGTGAGTAGTGGACTCGTGTGCGCAAAACAATTTCAAGTTGGAGTATCGTAGGATAGCCTAGCCAAGAGTCAAAGCTGGCTTGCTGCAATAACTCCACCAACCCTTCTTGATACTATGCATGTATGTACGATCTGATGTAAGTCTTGCTGAGTACCTTTGTACTCATGTTGCTATAATCTACATTTTTACAGAAGACGCTGCAACCCCTTCTGATGGGTTCTATGTAGACGTTGACATCAACGAGTAGGCTAAAGACCCAGGTGGTGACCCTGAGCTTGTGAAGGACCACGTAGTATAGCTAGGCTTTCCAAGCCTCTTTTATTTTACTAGTTGTCTGTACTCAGACAAGTTACTTCCGCTGCTGGTTTGTATGACTGTATGACTTGTATGTGGGGTCGTGAGACCCGTACCTTTGTGTATGTTATGTATGGCTCGCTGAGCCTTAAATAAAGTACTTGTGTCGTAGAGTCATGTTGTGATGCTTCGTTGTATTTGCACATATCGAGCATATTGTGTGTATGATTGAAATGCTTGGTATGTGTGGGATCTGACTATCTAGTTGTTTATCTTTAGTAGCCTCTCTTACCGGGAAATGTCTCCTAGTGTTACCGCTGAGCCATGGTAGCTTGCTACTGCTCTGGAACACTTAGGCTGGCCGGCATGTGTCCTTCTTCGTTCCTGTGTCTGTCCCTTCGGGGAAATGTCACGCTTTGAGTACCGGAGTCCTGTTAGCCCGCTACATCCCGGTTTACCGGAGTCCTGCTAGCCCAGTGCTACAGCCCGGACCCACTTGCTGTTGACCGACACGTTCGAAGCTGGGTCATGGATGCCTGTCCCTGTAAGTCTGTGCCACTTTGGGTTTACGACTAGTCATGTCAGCCCGGGCTCTTTATCATATGGATGCTAGCGACACTATCATATACGTGAGCCAAAAGGCGCAAACGGTCCCGGGAAAAGGTAAGACGACACCCGTGGGGATACCGTGCGTGAGGCCGCAAAGTGATATGAAGTGTTACCAGCTAGATCGATGTGACATCGAGTCGGGGTCCTGACACTCCGGTTATGGGAGTTCAATCCGGAGGGACCTCGAATTCTCCAACACTTCATGGGCACGTCACCCGTGGAGATGTACAAGTGTTTCTTCGGACCGTAGGTGGCGTGTCCGGAATTGACCGAGGACGCAGGCTTAAGCTGCAATCGCCCGGATACTCAAGTAAGTAGCTCAGAGTCCAGATGTTCTGTTTATTTGCTTTTCTAGAATTTGCCTCCTGACCCATTACTCTTCATCAGGAGTGGGTAGCGCGATCGAAGCTGATAAGGTGTCCGGCCCCCCTCCCAGAGACCGCACCGGAGCCCGTGCTGGTCAGAATGTTGGAGGTCGCGCCCGTAGAAGGGGGCGATGGGGAAGATAGAAGAGCTATCACTTCGCCCAAGGGGGCGTCTGGAAAGGGGGGGGATCGAAAATCCCTCCTTCTAGGGGGAGAAGAGGACCGCCTCCGAAGTTCCGGAGGCCAAAGCCCCTAAGCGGGGGAAGAAATCTTCACCGGGGGGTCCTGCGTCCGGGGAGAACCCGGACGTGCAATCGTCTCTAAAGGATCAGCCCTCCAGCGAGCCGTGAGTAGGAAAAGGGGAGTTCATTAATAAGAAAATACCCCTATTTGTGCTTCTGTAGATAACCGAAATTTTTGCCTTACAGTTCGGATCTGCGGACTTCTCAGATGAGTTCGTCTTCGGGGGATCTTTGTCCGGAGATGATGGAGAGCGAAACGCCTCCGTCTGCTGCGCCGTCGGACAGGGCAGACGAGCCTGAGGTATCATCGCGGAGGGTATCCCAGAGCCCGGTGGGACCGGAGAGTCCGGCGCCAACTAGTGTCCGGCCGGGGGAGCTGAAGAGTCTGCTTGAGAGGGCGTCCGTCTCAGAAGATCACCGTGCTTTGATGAGTATGGTGATTGGAAGGATTTCATCCGCCAAAATCGGATTGCATAATGCCGTCATGAGCTTGCTGGCGGGATTTGAGGTACGCAAGAACGATGCACCTTTTTGACAGTTTTGCACATAGAAGTGCGCCCTGTATAGATAGTAGCCCCTGAGACTCGGCAGGTTGTCAAAAGCGACAGCGTGCCGAGGATCAAAATCGCAGGTATTGAATGTTGTCCTTCCTATGTAGGTGGCGGATACTCCGGGGGCTAGCCGGACTAGTGGAGTTGTCGAGTTAATGCGGCAACTTGATGTGGCGGATATGGACATCGCGCTTATCAACCGGCGACTTGATGAGTCGCAAGGTAAATGAATTCTCCGCAGTCTCTTATTTGAGGGAGCCAAAGCCCGCCTCTGATAATATATATGATGTGAATACAGACGGTGCTGCTGCTGTGGAGAGCCTTCGGGCCGAGCTTGCTCAAGCTAAGGAGCAAGCCCGAAGGAGTGATGCGGCTGCCTCGAGGGCGGCCGAGGAGTTGAAAGCCGAAAAGGCTGCACACTGCCTAAGCAGGGAAAAGATGGCCGAATTGGCCGTGAAAGTAAAAGATGCTGCCGATCGCAACGAGGCTCTTGAAAAGGAGCGCTTATCGGAGCGGGAAAGCCTGGGGAAGGCCACCGCCGAGGCCAAGGATGCCCGTTCTGCAATGCGGGCTATGAAGGAGGAGCAGCGCCAGGCTGGAGATATTGTGGCTGGCAAGCCGTTTCTACTGCGTCGCCGGTTTACGGATCAAAAAGATGCCCAACTTGGCCAGCTGTGGGGTCCGGAGGATCCATATATGGACTTAGCGGCAAGTGCGGCTGATGCCGTTGAGCACTTCCGGAGCCAGAAGGATCACAAGATGGAAGAGCTATTTTGGTCTCAATTCCATAGTCCGGATCGTTCACTTCTGTTGACCGATCGGTTAGCCGAATGGGCTGAGCTGAATAGACTGTCCGTACTTGCCATGACTGATATCGTGGCTCATGTCTGGCCAGAGAGGCCCAAGGCGACGAGCTATTTCGGCTTATTGCAGCAATTTCTTGGAGCGGTGCCACATGTCAAGGAGATGAAGCGGTCGGCCTGCATAGAAGGCACGCGGATGGCCCTTGCCCATGTGAAGACGCATTGGACAGAGATGGATGCCACCGCTTTTGCCGCCCAGGGTTCGGACGAAAGTCGGTTACCTGCCGAGCACTATTTTGGGGAAGTTATGCGTGGCGCTCATGTAATAGAGTCGCAGTGCTCAAAAAATGTTACGTTCAAATGAACGTTATATCTTGTAAGACAATGATTATAATGTAACCGCTTTTTATACTTGTGCGTCCCAAGTAGTAAAATATCTCCTATGCGGCCGTTTATGTATACATTTGTATAACCTGAAAGATTGCAGTCTTCGGCTTCAGCCCCCACGCACAAGGTGCGGGGGTGTTCGCAAAAATAGCGCGTTCTCACACTTAATCAGACGTCTCGGTCCTGTTAACGAGGTGGTAGCGTAGCAAACGAGGCAATCCGGACTATGATGCTTTATCACTTTCACTTAGCTAGTGGAGTTCGAGGGTGGGGCTACGATTTAGCCCCTTGGGGCACCGCGCTTCTCCGAATTCGGGGCGCGTGTGTGCCTGACCGGGAAACGGTCCTTCGTCAAAGCGGGGAATTCTAAACATTCCGGTAGTCGATCGAGTGGTTGACCAGTATCTCGTTGTATCATGACAGTCAGTTTTCGGCTTTCTCTACTGAGGTGCTCGCCCAGCCGAACCGGGGCACAATCGCAGTAGTTCTCCTGGTGCCGCGTTAGCCGATGATACGGAACGTAAGGTAGCAAAACACAGGAGCCGGGCAAACCCAACATTTAACAAAAGACATGATTCGGAGCTGATGTATATAAGGCCTAACTCGAGACGCCAAACACTCCCTAAGGTGTTCGGTCTTTGTAATAATGGGCAGAACAATGCCCTGAGCCCCTAGTGTCCTGGTACGGGCATGGTCTTCTGACGCGGCCGATGCCAAAACGTCAGGCTCCGCTTTGGTTATAATGAGAAACCAAGGGATTATAACAACAAGAGACAGTAACAAAGGTTTACGCAGGGTCTTAATCTGAAGAGAATCCTCGCGACGGGTCCCTACTGCACATCTGCGCCTATGTCTCCGTTGTGCCGTTATCCTGGACGGGTGTGCACGTTGTTCATATGTAAAAAGAGAGGAACTTAGTTTGAAAGGAACTTGTGCAAAAAATATTTACGAAGGAAGAAATATAAATAAGTAAAGCGGAGTCTGTGTGAGCTCGCTGTTGCTTGTGCGCGCAGCCCCTTGTGAAGGGATGTGCGGCTAGGGAGCCCCTAGCTTACTTATGCCGGACTCGTCTGACCGTGTCCGGGGTCTTTAAATGACCCTCGCACTGAAATGATGCCACATGGACCGGCATCTTGAGTGTAAGAGACGCGTAATGTGGTATGGCGTTGAAGCAGACAAAAGCCTCTCGTCCCAAGAGTGCTTGATAGCCGCTTTTAAATGGGACGATATGAAAGATTAGTTTTTCGCGTCGAAAGTTGTTCGGTGATCCGAACACCACTTCTAGTAATAGGGAGCCTGTGCACTTGGCGTAAGGGCCTGGCGTCACTCCTTTAAAGGAAGTGCGGCTGCGTCAAATTTTAGTAAGGTCTATCCCCAACTTGCGGATTGTGTTTGGATACAGCAGGTTTAAGTCGCTGCCTCCGTCCATCAGGACTTGTGTAAATTGTAGTCCGTCGATTATAGGATCCAATATCAGGGCAGTCCATCCTGCATTTCGAACGCTTCTGGAATAATCCAGGTGGTCGAAAGTGATTGGTTTTGATGTCCAATCTCTGTATTCCGCTGGGTTGGACCGTGCGAGACCCGTTATAACGGGTGCCGCACTGTTTTTCCGTATTATCACATGAAGTGAATTTACTGCTTTGACCTCTTGTGGGAAATTCTTTTGTTTTCCGGTGCTCTGCTGGTGGGGTTTATCATCTTCGCTTGATGCGTCGAGCCCCTTGTGTTCGGCGTTTAGTCGGCCGGACTGTTTGAAAACCCAACAATCTCGGTGGGAGTGGTTTGCAGGCGTTCCGGGGGTACTGTGGATTTGACATATCCGACCCAAAATCTTGTTTAAGTTGGATAGCTCATCGCTGTTATCCTTAAGAGGCGGTGTTTTGTTGTTTGGCCGCGAGCTTTTGAATCCGGCGTTGACTGCCGTGCTCTTTGGGCTTTTCTCTTTATTCCGGCGCTGCTCTTTTCCGCACCGTGATTTTCCATTTCCATCTCTGATCTCGGATGTACTTGGGTCGCTGGTGCTGCATCTTGCTAGCCAGCTATCCTCTCCCACACAAAAGCGGGTCATGAGGCTTGTTAGCGCGGACATTGTCCTCGGCTTCTCTTGGCCGAGGTGTCTGGCGAGCCATTCGTCTCGGACGTTGTGTTTAAAAGCTGCTAAGGCTTCGGTGTCCGGACAGTCGACTATTTGGTTCTTTTTGGTGAGGAACCTGTTCCAGAATTTGCGCGCCGACTCTCCGGGCTGTTGAGTTATATGACTTAGATCGTCTGCATCCGGAGGGCGGACATAAGTTCCTTGAAAATTTGCTCTAAATGCGTCCTCAAGCTCTTCCCAACTTCCAACAGTGTTTTCTGGGAGGCTTTTGAGCCAATGACGGGCTGGCCCTTTGAGCTTGAGTGGTAGGTATTTTATGGCATGGAGATCGTCTCCTCTAGCCATGTGTATGTGTAGTATATAATCTTCTATCAAGACTCCAGGGTCTGTTGTTCCGTCGTAGGCCTCTATGTTTATGGGTTTAATTCCTGCTGGGAATTCATGATCCAGCACCTCATTGGTGAAACATAGTGGGTGTGCGGCGCCCATGTATTTGGGTGTGCCACTATCTTCGGACACTTGAGGTGTTGCATTGCTTCCTGGGGCCCTCTTCTTTGGCCCGTAAATGGACCTGGCTGGGCCATCTGTCTTTCCAGGGTCATTAGTCGGTTTATGTGCGGCGCCGCTTTCAGATTTTGGCCTATCATCTGGCCGTCTATTCGACCAGGCGGCCTCTTTGTTTTTTGACAGTGGGGGCTCTATGGCCTCCTCATTAAATTCTGGCAGTACCTTGCGCTTCGGGTAGCTCTTTGATTGATAGCCATTACCGTATTTGTCTGCGGTTTTGAGCACTTTGCTCCACCTCATTCTGAGTGTATCCTCCGCTGTTTGGAGCTTCCGTTTGTCTTTCTTCAAGCTTCTTGCGGTGGCGACGAGTCCTTTCCGAAGGTTTTTGTTCTCCGGCGGTGTGTCCGGCGTGAGGTCGTCCGGACTATTTTTTCCGCCAGGCCTGGACTGATTGTCTGAGTCGTCTTGTTCGGACGGTTGCTTGTCGTCGTCCACTGGTTTGCCCTGCTGTACTGTTGGGTCATTAAGAGCGCTGTTGTTGTCGAGGCGGGACTTAGGGCGGCGTCTGCATCGTCGTTTTCGTTGTTTGTCGGTGGGATTATATTCTGCCATGCCCCGTTGGTCCTCATTGTCGCTTCCCTTTGGGGTATCCACCATGTATACGCCGTATGACGAGGTGGTTTTTACGTGCCTTATAGGCGCTGGTTCTTGTTCGTCTCCGGCATTGTCGTCCATGCCGTCGATGTCTTCGGAGTCGTAATCTAGCATGTCGGTTAGGTCGTCGACAGTGGCTACAAAGTGGGTGGTGGGCGGGCTCTTAATTTCTTCGTCATCCTTATCCCAACCATCCTGGCCATAATCCGGCCAGGACTCTCCTGATAGCGAGAGATGCTTTAGCGAATTTAGGATGTCGCCAAAGGGCGAGTATTGGAAGATGTCCGCGGCGGTGAATTCCATAACCGGTGCCCCATCAGATTCGATTGGCAGGGGTGCGGGAGGTCCGGAGTCCGGCAAGGAGTCCGGCACCTCGGAGTCACGAGTTTCGCGAGGGACAAGGCTAGTGTACGGCTCCATCGCCGTGGGAGTTGGAGCCCCCAAGGCGGCGTCCAACCACCGGTCCTCGATCTGGGCGATCGGCTCTGGTCTAAGGGCCGGAGTGGGTTCTTGTGTGGCCACCAAGGCACAGTTCAGCGGCAGAGCTAGATCATGCCCATCGTAACAGTGTGGCACGCTTGGCTGTGACCCGAGCCCGTCAAAGATCAAGTCTCCGCGGACGTCGGCCGTGAAGTTTAGGTTTAAGAATCTGACCTGATGGCCAGGGGTGTAGCTTTCGATCTGCTCCAGATGGCCAAGTGAATTAGCCCGCAGTGCGAAGCAGCCGAATATGAAGATCTGTCCGGGGAGAAAAGTCTCACCCTAGACAGCGTTGTTGATTGAAGATGCCATCTAGCCTATCGGTGACGACACAGAGGAACTCTCAATGAAAGCACCAATGTCGGTGTCAAAACCGGCGGATCTCGGGTAGGGGGTCCCGAACTGTGCGTCTTGGCGGATGGTAACAGGAGACAAGGGACATGATGTTTTACCCAGGTTCGGGCCCTCTCGATGGAGGTAAAACCCTACGTCCTGCTTGATTAATATTGATGATATGGGTAGTACAAGAGTGGATCTACCACGAGATCAAGGAGGCTAAACCCTAAAGCTAGCCTATGGTGTGATTGTTGTAATGTATGTTGTGTCCTACGGACTAAAGCCCTCCGGTTTATATAGACACCGGAGAAGGCTAGGGTTACACAGAGTCGGTTACAATGGTAGGAGATCTACATATCCGTATTGCCAAGCTTGCCTTCCACGCCAAGGAAAGTCCCATTCGGACATGGGACGGAGTCTTCAATCTTGTATCTTCGTAGTCTTGGAGTCCGGCGGACGATGATAGTCCGGCTGTCCGGACACACCCTAGTCCAGGACTCCCTCAGGGGCTGAAGCCGACGACTTGCCATCTCTCAGATTTGATAAACGGCCGCACAGAAGGTAATATTTTAAATTAATAAGCATTGCTTAGCGCATATGAACAAAGTTTTCAGTGCACAGGATAACACATTACGAGTCTACTCAAATATTACATCTTTGGGGCACTCATCCGCAATCTTGCGGGCACCCTTCAGGACACTCTTATAATACATTTCGGGTGTACGATACTCCTTGCCTGCCGGTGCCACACCCTGATTTTCATGGCATGTGTATAGAGAAACATAGTATTTTCTTACAAAAAATAATTTGGCCAAATAGTATTTTCAAAAATTAGTTTTTCAAAAACCCCTGAGTTGAGGTTTGCACTACAAGTACTTAATCAAGGGCAGTAAAAATCTTTCCAAAAATATATTTGACTCCTATTAGATATAGGATACCCAGAAACCGCAAAAATATAATTTTAAAGGTTATTTCTCTATTTTATTTAAAAGCTTTTTCTTAAGGCCAGAAATGGTCTTTAATAGGGAAAATTATTTTATTGTTTCAAAAATATTTTACAAAAACCTAGGGAAACTCAGTGGACATATATTGTCCATATATAAGAGTGTAAACACATGGTCATGTTCAAAATATTGGTCAAATCCCTCAAAAATCCTTTCTGGATATTTCAAGCTTTTGAAATATTTACACAGCAAATATTCTCCAACAATTCCAAGAAAATTCTAGAATGTCACATATGACATGTTTGATGATATTGACTAGTATCATGTCATGGAGAATAGTACAACTCCATGAAATCCCCTCAAAACCATTTCTGTCCATTTTGAAGTTTGAGCAACTTTACATTGCCAAACATGTCCAAATGTTCTCAAACCTTGTGAACATGCTCAAATGGTCTAATAATTAATCTAGACTAAATGGCACAAGTTGGAGAACAAGTTAACTTGATCAAAGTGCCCCAAAACCCTTCCTGTCCAGAACCAAATTTGAACAACTCTACATTGTCAACTTTCTCCTTTTGACCTCAACTTTTGTGGACATGTTCAGAGACTCTAATTATGACACTACACCAAGTGGTGCATCAAGGAGAATAGATTTGCATGACTAAATCTTGTAAAATCCATTTCTCTTCATTTCTAGGGTTTATAGAAGTTGCATTGGCAACTTTGCCCAAATAAGCTCCAACTTGGTGGAAGGCCCTAATTATATGTTCCATTTCACCCTGTGGAGTCTCATGACAAATGGAGTTCATTTGCTTACCCAATTTTGCATCAAACACCTTCTGGCCATTGCAAAAAGTCACTGGTTTCACCCCCCTACACTAATCTCCTTGAATCCACATTTTTACCACAGCTGAACCTGATCACCAGCAACCTCCAGTGGCTCCCCCTCTTCCAAAGCTCAATGATTGAGGGGTAAATACCCCCATTTACCTCTCTGGACAGCCATTTTCTCCCTCTCCCTCGACCTCTCTCCTCTCCTACTGGCTCTCTAGGGCATCCAATGCCACTCCTACATTGTTTACTCACCCCCAAAATCCCCAGACAGAAAAGGACATGCTCATGGCGCATAAACAATGCCAGTGCCTGCAGAGCTCGCGCTCTGGAGCACGCTACAGTGCTCTCTCGCACTGTAGCTCACCCATGCCAAGGGCATACGACAGCCTTGGGCGTCGGGGTGATGTATCCGGTGGTGGCCTCGGCGTCCGTGACACGGCATGCTGCCGGCCCCCTCCAGAACCTCTCTCCCCTCCCCTCTGTGAGCTCCCCCGAGCGCATCCGTGCACACTGCCCACGGTGCACCACGGCCACGCCTATTTAAGCCATCCCCGACTCTCTCTCTCGTCTTGGTTGGAACCGCCTCTCTCCCGTGCATCTCCCTGACAAGTCCCCTCTCCCCCTCACTCCCTCTTTTCCTCTCCATGGCCACCATGGTCGCTGTCGGCCTCCTCCCGGCTCCGGCGAACCAGAGCCTCCCGTCCTCTCCTTCGACAACCAGGAGAAGCGCCGAAGGCCATAGGATCCCTCCCGCTCCTTATTTCCTCTGCTACGGTGCCCACGGCGTCGCGCTCGTCTCGTACCGAAGCCGCCTGCCGGGGCCAAGGTCAGTGTCGCCCCGTTCCTCCTAGACCGCGTGAAGCCCATGGATGTGCGCGGCTCGATCCCCCGAGCCCGTCGGTATGCTGGACACCGCCGGGGATGGCCGGAGTCACCGGGAAGGGCGCCGGCACGTTGCTCGGCCGGCATCCCCTGCCCCTCCTCTGTTTTGAGCTGGAGGTAGGTGGAGGGCCTGCCAGCAGGGCCCGCCTGTAAGTGGCTAAGGCCCCGGGCCCCGGGTTAAGTGGAGACGGCCTCTGGCAAGACGTCTGCCCTGATCGAAGGCATAGTCCCAGAAGTGCGCCATCAATGTCGCCTGGGTGCCTGGCGCAGCAGAGCAACTGGGTCGGCCCAAGGCTATATCTCGCCATGCACACACGATGAGGGTAAAAGTTTTCCCTTTTTCTTTTTCCAGTAGAACTTCAGAAATTCATAAATAATTCAAATGGAGTCCAAATTTGATGATTCAAATTTATAATAGCTCCATAAATCATGATCTATCACATGGAGCTGTTTGCACATTTTTCCAGAAACTTTTTCTTCACAAACATTTATCAAATCTTGTTTTTCCATTTTGGTGATAAACTTTAGAAAATCACAGAGAGCCCATTTGTGATCCAAATGCAATGATTCAAATTCCTAGATACCTATATGTTCCTAACTTAGTTTTCGAACATTTTTACTAATACTTTCTGTACCACCTCAAATAATGGTATATTCCTTCATGTATAGTCAACTTTGCAAATTCATAGAGAAATCATTTGAGCTCCAAATCCAGTGAAACCAATTCCTAGATGCTTCAAAATCATTATTTGTTAAATGGGTGCCCCTGCTCATTTTTCAAAAATATATTTCTGTACACTTCTTGCAAATCCATAAGTCCCTTGTTTCTAACATATTTAAATGTTCAGAAATATCCACTTATGTAGTTCCATTGAAATCACTTTGTTCATTCCCCATATGACCAAAGGCATCCTAGAAAAGTCCAACTCACATTTTTTTGAGCAATTTTATTTTCTGCCTTGTTGTGTTGCTTATTATGGTTGCTTTCAACGATAGTTGACGAAGTAGACGAAATACTTGGAGCGGGACCAGAGATATTTGAAGACCTCGAAGACCTTGTTAAAACAGGCAAGCAGCCCTTTGACCATGTCTATGAAACCCTTTTTATGCATGTCATATAGCACCATACTGTTGTTGCAACGGAATCATGATGAGGTAGTAACCGCTTTGATGGTTTGCCACCGTACTTCCTCGTTGATACTTGCATTGTGCATGACCCTGCTTTCTTATGAGGGTTATGCCGTTGGGAGTAGATAGGATGCTAAAGTAGTGCTACGCAAAAAGGGACGGGAATATGCATGGTGATGGAGACAAAGTATTTTCAAAGACTTTTCGAAAACCCCATCGGTTGCCACTTATGCCCGGGGGAGATGATGAGTTGGGTAGCCACTTGATGACGAAGTGGTCTACCGAGACAAATGTGTGTTGTTTTCAAAACGGATTGGTTTAAGTTGCTACCGTTATTCCAACCTTACATGCGCAACCACTCTACCCTTATATGGGAAAGGGCATTATTGATTACCTAGACTGATACTAGCTTGGATCCCGCATTACTAGTGATGGGAGAGTTGTTGGTGCGCTCTCTCGGGACGGGGTCGTGCCAGGTAGGGCGACCAAGAACATTTTTATGGGGCACCGGACACACCGTTGGTACCCCGTGCTTGTGATTTGAGATGATTATGGAGCGTGGCTCCATGAAAATATTATGTGATAATGTTGGGCACGGGGGTTACTACCAATCGAGTGGACTCCATGTTAGTGTCGTCTAGGGAAAGGTAGTGATCGGGTGCTTACCCCGGGTACTTGAGGTATCGCGGGTCGTGGATGACACGGAAGTTCCCCGGATCTTGTGGGTAAAGTGTGCAACCTCTGCAGAGTGTAAAACTATTCAAATAGCCGTGTCCACGGTCAAGGACAGTTGGGTAACCGCTCTTGGGCTACGTCCACATGTTTACAAACCGTGTGTGTGTGTGTGTTGATAAAACGACTTGGGTCAAGTCAAGGGACTTGACACGGTTGAGATGGGTTGGTGCCCACTCTATTTATGTTGATACCTGTAACCTGTCCTCATGGTTACTTAAATTCTCTTGATGCATGTCTTACAAGTTGTTGAACATGTCATTGCACTCAAAACTAGCTTTCTGCAAAAATTTACCTATATCATGTATTGTTACATCTTGGACCAAAACATGGGTTGCTTGCGAGTACATTCAAAGTACTCATTGGCTTGCCACTGGTTATTTAATTGACCAGGCATGGAAGAACCGGAGTTCGAGGAAGAGTTCTTTGGAGATGAACATGCGAAGTAGGACGTTTCCCAGTCAGAATGCCTGTAGGGTTAAGGCAGATGGCATGGGTTCTACTTATCGACGAAGATTTCCGCTGCTTGTGTTTCATTTGATGTTCAGCCCTTAAGGCTTTATCAATGTAAGACTTGACCATAATGGTCATAATTTGTGTAAGACGGTATGTATGGATGTAAGACTCTTGTTATTCAGCTTCTGTGTGTTCAGTGAGCATTGATCTCTGGGATCACTGTACACGTGCATTCGGTGATCACGACTTATGAGTCGGGGTCCCCACAGCCGGCGGCGCGTCCGTCAGAAGCTTCTCAGCATCCAGCCTGCCCCGGTGCACCTTTGCGCGGGCAAGGGCCCGACGGGCACCTTCAATGCAGGCGGAGCGATTGATGACTTCCACCCACGCACACGCATCCACCAGCCGCCACACCAGGCCAAAGTAGCTCCCAGGCATGGCCTCTTCAGGCCACAGCCGGACTATGAGGCCCTTCATGGCCTGCTTGGCTACCTTGTGGAGCTCGACCAACTGCTTCAGCTGGTCGCTAAGGGGCACCGGATGTCCGGCCTGAGCATACTGAGACCAGAAGACCTTCTCCATTGAGCTCCCCTCCTCGGCCCAGTAGAATGTGGCAGCATCAGACACGCTGCGAGGAAGATCTACAAACACTCCTGGAGAGCTCCGAATTCGGGTAAGTAACAGGTAATTCACTTTAACATGCTTGCTTTGCATGAAAAATGCCTTACCCGCCGCTATTTTCTTCACCGCCTCAATCTCGTGGAGGGCCTTATGGGCCTCGTCTTTAGCGGCTTTGGCACTCTCAAGAACCGAGGCAAGCTCGGACACTTGAGTCTTCGAGTCGCGCTCCAAACTCTCATGCTTTTTCATGAGAGCCTGGAGCGCTTGCTGCACCTCCGCCACCTGCACCTCCTGTTTCTCTCGCTCCGCTTGCTCCACGTCCGCATTACGCTTGGCCGCGGACACGGCCTCCTTCAGGGTCGCCACCTCGTTCGTGGCCCCTGCAGTGCCCACTTTATCCTTGTTATTTCTCTTGCAACAAAAATCCTTTATGTAAGGTACAAATTTAAAACGGTGTTACTCACCTTCTTTGTCCTCGAGCTGCTTCTTGGCAAGGCCAAGCTCGTTCTCGGACCGCTCGAGGTCCTGCTTCAAAGCATCGACCTCCACAGTCAGTGCTGCGGAGGTCAGCAGCGCAGCCTGCAAACCCATATTGACATAATTTTTAGAACTCCTGCGTATATATTTTTAGATCCTCAGTCCGGTTTTTCTTTCCGAACACCGAACCGAGCATTAGGGGCTACTGTCTATGCGGTATTACATTACATATTTTAAATTTTTTTACCTCAAAGCCTGTTAGAAGGATGCTACAGGCTTCGGTCAGCCCGCTCTTGGCGAGCTGAACCTTCTGAATCACCGCACTCATTATAGTGCGGTGTTCTTCATCGATGGAAGCGCCGTTGAGCGCCTCCAACAAGTTGTCCGGCGCCTCCGGTTGGACGGAGGCTACCGGTGTCATGGTCTTGCCCTTCTTACGAAGGGGCCGCCTGCCGGACTCCAGAACCACTGCGGGTTCCGGTGCGGAGTTCGGTGCGAAATCCGGGAGGTTGCCCTGAGGCACCTCCAGAGCCTCCCCCTCCTGGCGGGTCCCCTCCTGGGATCCCACCTCGACGTCCTCAGCATCACGAGGGGTGGAGGCTGTCGGACTGGAATCCACATCCGACGGAGCCAAGGACCCGCTCGAAGAAGCGGGAAAATCGTCCCCGGCCGGACTACAGGTTTTATGCGGCATTAGAAGGACACCATGTGGCAAAAAAAAGAGAAATTATAAATCATTTAGGAATCCGGATACTTACGATCTTGCCGGGGGCTTGGCCCTTGAGGTCCACCCCTCATCGCCGTCGTCGGCATTGGCGGAGCTGTCCGGAGGAAGGGTCCTTCCCCTCTTGGACCCTTCGGCCTCCCTCGTTGGGGAAGCCTTCCTCTTCCTCTCTCCCCCCTCTTGGGGAGAGTCCTCTTTCTCCTCCTCGTCCTCGGGGGAGGAGTCCGCCTCGGAGCCATCGAACGATGAGTCCGATACCACCTGGCGCCGGGAACTCCTTTGGGTTCCCGTGGCCTTCTTCTTGGCCTTCTTCTCCGGCACCACATAAAGGGCCGGAACCAGCAGCCCCATCAAACGGGTGTCCGCTGGGTCTTCAGGAAGGGGAGCCGGACAATCAACCTGTCCGGACGTCTTCTACCAGCCCTGTTAAAGGCATTGGGAGTTTTAGATCCCACATAGAGTCAAACTATGAAAGAAATAAGTGTCCCATAAAGGATAGTAAAGCTTACCTCGCCGGCCGGGCGCTTCGTGCTGAATCCGCGATCTTCAGTTGCGGATGCGGGGGCTTCTCCGGCCTTGAACAACACCCTCCAGGCAGCTTCGTACGTCGTATCAAAGAGCCCGTCTAGGGTCCAGTGCTGTGCCGGATCAAACTCCCACAAATTGAAGGCCCGTTGCTGGTAGGGGAGAATCCGGCGGACGAGCATGACCTGGATCACATTGACAAGCTTAAGCTTCTTGTTCACCAGGGTCTGGAGGCAGGACTGGTGTCCTGTCATCTCCTCCGAACTACTCCATAGCAAGCCCTTCTCTTTCCAGGAGGTGAGCTACATGGGGATACCAGATCTAAACTCGGGGGCTGCTGCCCATTTAGGGTCATGTGGCTCGGTGATGTAGAACCACCCCGATTGCCACCCTTTGACGGACTCCATGAAGGAACCCTCGAGCCAGATGACGTTGGGCATTTTGCCCACCATGGCGCCTCCGCACTCCGCTTGGACGCCCTTTACCACCTTCGGCTTGACATTGAAGGTTTTTAGCCACAAGCCGAAGTGGGGCTGGATGCAGAGGAAGGCCTCGCACACGACGATAAACACCGAGATGTTGAGGATGAAGTTTGGCGCCAGATCGTCGAAGTCCAGGCCGTAGTAGTACATGAGCCCCCGGACGAAGGGATGAAGTGGGAAGCTCATTCCGCGGAGGAAGTGGGGAAGGAATACGACCCTCCCATGAGGCCTGGGGGTGGGGATGAGCTGCCCCTCGTCGGGCAGCCGGTGCGCGATGTCACTGGATAGGTATCCGGTGCCGCGCAGCTTCTCGATGTGCCCCTCCGTAACGGAGGAGGCCATCTGTAACGCCCCGGATTTGATGCGCCAGGTGTCTGCCAGTTATTCGCCGTCGTTGCCATGTCATTTGCTTGCGTGTTGCACTTTGCCATGTCATCATATGCATTTCATATCATGTCATCATGTGCATCTCATTTTGCATACATGTTCGTCTCATGCATCCGAGCCTTCTCCCCGTTGCCCGTTTTGCAATCCGGCACTCCTATGTCCCCCGGCGTCCCTTTTTGTCTCTCGTTGTGTGCGGGTGTTAAACTTTCTCGGAATGGCCCGAGGTTTGCCAAGCGGCCTTGGTATAGCACCGGTAGACCGCCTGTCAAGTTTCGTGTCATTTGGAGGTCGTTTGATATTCCAACGGTTAACCGGGTAACCGTAAAGCCCTCTTTGAGTTGCAGCCCAACACCCCTTCCAAAGTGGCCCAAAACCCACCAAACTCCCCTCCATGCTCTCGGTCGTTCGATCACGATCGCGTGGCCGAAAACCGCACCTCATTTGGACTCTCCTAGCTCCCTCTACCTATAAATATGCCTTCCCCTTCCAAATTCGCGGTGCAAACCCTAGCCTCCTCTTCCTCTGCGCCGCCGGACACATCTCCCCCGCCGTCCGGACATGTCCGCCACCGCCCCTGCCCAATCCGGAGCCGACACCTGTCCGTCACCGTCGTCCCCGCGGCCGCGGCCCGCCGAGCCCATCGCGGGCCCGCGCGAGCCCGACCGCGCCCGTCGCCGCGCCCCGCGGGCCCGAGCGCTCTGCTGCCGCAGCTCGGGTGCCCCGCCGTCCCCGGCCCGCCTGCGCCGCCGCTCGACCAGGCCGCCTCGCCGCCGGCGAGCTTCGCGCCCGTCGCCTCCCGCGGCCCCCGCGCCATCCTCCACCGCCTCGCGCCGCTGGTGCGCCTCCCCATCGCCGACCGCCTCCGGCGCCTCGCCGCGCCGCCCGGCTGCGCCTCGCTGTCGCGCCGCCGCCTGCCACTGCCGCGCCGCCGCCCGTCAGCGCCAGCGCTGCCCCGTCGCCTCCCGCCACTGCCCGGTCGTCCCGCGCCCGGCCAGGCCGGAGCTCCTCCGCCGCCGCCAACCTCCCGAGCTTGCCGGAGCTCACTCCGATCCGGATCCGGTGGCCTGGATCAGATCCACCCATCCCCGCAACCAAACGCGCCTCCAACCTCCCCGTATCCCTCCGTCCCGCACCGCGCCGTCCCGGGTTGACTTTTCCCCGAGGTGAAATTCTGCAAGTCCCCAGGATTTTTGCATTATCATGCCATGTTTGACCTGTTGTATCTCTGCATCCGTAGCTCCGTTTCGTGCGTGTAATATGTCAAATTGTTCGCCTCGACGAGTAGATCATTTGATTCCATTGCATCATTTTCATTTGAGCTCATCTTGATGCCCGGAATGCTGTTGGAAGAATGCATGTTGATGTTAATCTGCTGAAACTGTTATTATTTGCAATTTTACCATGTGTGTTTGAGCATGTTCTAGTGATTTCTGGAGATAGCTCAGTGTTCATGTTTTGTTATGCTTTACCAGTACTTCATGCCCATGCCTTTTTTTATTATGTTGGGGTGTTGTAGCTTGTTTTTTTGATGCTTGTAAGATGCCTAGTTGCTATTATGGACAGATTGTTGTTATGACTTGTATAGAGTGTATGTGTTGAACCGTTGCTCCGTTTTGAGTGTGCTCTATATGAAACTTGCTTGATTTTGCATGTAGCTTCATATTATCATGTTGCATCCTTGTTTTGAGGTGTTTGCTTGATGTTTGTATGCATTTTGCGTCAATGTCATGCTTAACTTGTTTTGCTCATATCTTCTAGGCCGTAGCTCCAAATCTAATGAACTTTATATGTAACTTGACTAGAATTTCGTGTAGTTCATCGTGCTGCATCTTAACTTGCTGTTTAACAACTTGAACATAATGTTTATTCAGTTCTGGACCAATTTCGAAATTTGCATATGAGGACTTACCGGAATTGTTATATGTTGTTCCCGGCCTCATTTAAACTTGCCTTGATGTGTTGTTCTTGTTTGCATCATCTCTTGCCATGAGTAGCTTCATGTAGCCTTGTCATGCATCATGCTTGTTGTGCATCATGTCTTGCCTATGTGTGGTGTGTTTACTATGTTGTGTGCTTCTTCTCGATAGTTCCCGTTTCGTTGCGATCGTGAGGATGCGTTCGTCTACGTGTGGTTCGTCTTCGTGGCTTCATCTTCTTCATGGACTCGTTCTTCTTCCTAGCGGGATTTCAGGCAAGATGACCGCTACCCTGGATCTCACTACTATCATTGCTATGCTAGTTGCTTCGTTCTATCGCTATGCTGCGTTACCTATCTGTTGCTCATCAAGCCTCCCAAATTGCCATGAACCTCTAACCTTTGACACCATTCCTAGCAAACCGTTTTTTGGCTATCTTACCGCTTTGCTCAGCCCCTCTTATAGTGTTGCTAGCTGAAGGTGAAGTTGAAGATTTCTCCATGGTGGACAGGGTTATGTTGGGATATCACAATATCTCTTATATTATTAATGCATCTATATACTTGGTAAAGGGTGGAAGGCTCGGCCTTATGCCTGGTGTTTTGTTCCACTCGTGCCGCCCTAGTTTCCGTCATACCGGTGTTATGTTCCCGGATTTTGCGTTCCTAACGCGGTCGGGTGATTTATGGGACCCTCCTGACAGTTCGCTTTGAATAAAACTTGTCCAGCAAGGCCCAACCTTGGTTTTACCATTTGCCACACCACCACCTACCATTTCCCTTGGGAGTAATTAACCCAAGGGTCATCTTTATTTTAGCCCCCCCGGGCTAGTGCTTGTCTAAGTGTTGGTCCAAACCGAGCTGCCTGCGGGGCCACCTCGGGGAAACTCGAAGTCTGGTTTTACTCGTAGCTAGTCTCATCCGGTGTTGCCCTGAGAACGAGATATGTGCAGCTCCTATCGGGATTGTCGGTGCATCGGGCGGCTTTGCTGGTCTTGTTTTACCATTGTCAAAATGTCTTGTAAACCGGGATTCCGAGACTGATCGGGTCTTCCTGGGAGAAGGTCTATTCCTTCGTTGATCGCGAGAGCTTGTCATGGGCTAAGTTGGGACACCCCTCCAGGGTATAAACTTTCGAGAGCCGTGCCCGCGGTTATGTGGCAGATGGGAATTTGTTAATGTCCGGTTGTAGATAACTTGACACCAGATCTGAATTAAAATGCATCAAACGCATGTGTAGCCGTGATGGTCTCTTCTCGGCGGAGTCCGGGGAGTGAACACGGTTTCTGTGTTATGATTGACGTAAGTAGGTGTTCAGGATCACCTCTTGATCATTGCTAGCTTCACGACCGTTCCTTTGTTTCTTTTCTCGCTCTCATTTGCGTATGTTAGCCACCATATCATGCTTAGTCGCTGCTGCAACCTCACCACTTTACCCCTTCCTTTCCCATTAAGCTTTGCTAGTCTTGATACCCATGGTAATGGGATTGCTGAATCCCCGTGGCTCACAGATTACTACAACAACAGTTGCAGGTACAGGTTTATGCGATGATCTTGACGCGAGGGCAATGTTTGCTTGTTTGGAGTTCTTCTTCTGCTTCTTCTTCGATCAGGGGATAGGTTCCAGGTCAGCAGCCTGGGCTAGCAGGGTGGATATTGTTTGAGTTTCTGTTTATGTATCATCCGTAGTGGGATGTTGATCTCTTGTATGATGTATTGTTGTATTCATATGGCATTGTATGCCTCTTGTATGTATCCCCATCTATTATGTAATGTTGATGTAATGATATCCACCTTGCAAAAGCGTTTCAATATGCGGGTCTATCCTTGGTGGGACCTTCGAGTTCCTTTTGGATAGGGTCGCATATTGGGCGTGACAACTTGGTATCAGAGCCTCGACCGACCTTAGGAGCCCCCCTTGATTGATTGTGTAGTTTGGCCGTTGTTGAGTCTAGAAGAAAACTTTTTCGGAGTCTAGTTATATCGGAGAGTAGGAATTCTTTTTACTCCTCAGCCCCTTCATCGCTCTGGTGAGGAATCTTGACGTAGGTGTTTTGAATTACTCCTCTTCCCTTTCAAATTCTTCTTTAGGTTCACGCAGTTGGTTTTCCGATCGTTGTTCCTCATCTCTTTTCATCCGGTGTATTTCTCGTCAAGTTGACTCGAGCCTCTTCATCTTTGAGTTCAATCCTGAGTTGTTTTATTTTCCCACCCGCCCCCCCCCCCCTTTTTCATCTCGGAACCGGAGTCCGTAATCGA
>NC_041383.1:696037193-696039202 GCF_002162155.2 Triticum dicoccoides | reverse complement strand
CGGAGTCTGGGTCTCTTTCGACCATCAATTTCATTCATGCAGAGCCTCTTCAGTCTTCCCTCAATTATTTCAACCGGTGAATTCTCGTCTCGTTCGTCATTCTTCATCCCTTTCTTTTTCTGGTGGATTCAATTCAAGTTTTTCGGGTTGATCGTATTATTTTCCTTGGATCAAGTGTTTCCCTGCTCGTTCGCCCTCCCTAGTTTATCCTTCCGGAGTGTCCAAGAAATCTCAGGAGATTCGTCTGTGTTTGAATTAATTCGAGGTGGTCACCTCATTCAAATATTTCATTGTTCCGGTGCATCATCTATCTGTTCAACAATCCTTTCCGACGGTGTTTTCTTTGAGTGGGCCCTAACCCACAGGTTTTTTCCCAGGATTGTACCTGACTCTTCTGATTCCCCGGAGTTATTCTCATTTCTTTTCAAGTGTGATGTAAGAATGGATTCCATCAGTCACATGCCTTTCCAAGATAGATTTCAAATCATTTTCAGCTCGAGTTCTTCCTGTTCTTTTGCATCTAAATCCCCTCTATCATATTTGTTCTTTTAATTCTTCCCGGTGATTCATACTCTTTCATCAGTCTTTTCCGAATTCTTATGGTGGTTCATTCAGATTCTTTTTCCTTTGTCATCATTTAAATCCATTCATTCCTTTCTATCCTACCGGTGGTTCATGAAGACCTTCTCAAGTTTGCGATATGTCACTTCTCAATTCTCTTTCAAGAAGAATAAGTAGTATGAAAAATCCATTGCTTCTCATCAATTTAATTTGATGAAGGATAAGCATACAATAAATCTTATTCTTATTTCCTCCAAGTGAGTAATCCCTTCCTTCGGAGTTTGTTCTTGATGAATAAATTCTAGTTCCAAGTGTTTCATCTTTTCTTTTCCGGAGTTCAAATCTTCCTCGACCATCTTGTCTAAACCTCCATCTAAATCATCGCAAGGCTTTAATCTTATTCTTTCATCATTCATTCTATCTCATCATCCTTTATTTTACCGGAGTACTTCATGGCGATTCTTCATGATTTAATTCATTCTTCAAGAGTTCATCAAGTATCATTCCATCCTCTCAAGCTCGTGTTCTATTCCTCCATGTTTCAGCCGGAGTGCTGCCTAAATCCTTTCAGCCTTATCCGTTTCTTTTCTCATTCTAACCACTCCGGTTAGAACGAGTGATTTCATAGTCTATCTGATTCCGTGAGTTTTCGAGTCTCGTCATTCTCGTCATTCCTCTCTTTTCTCGAGTGCCCTGGATTCATTTCTTCTTCTTTGAGTTCTGGTTTCACCTCATTCTTTTTCCCTTCCGTCACGGTCCTAAGATCTCGGGACGAGATCTCTTGTTAGTGGAGGAGTGTTGTAACGCCCCGGATTCGATGCGCCAGGTGTCTGCCAGTTATTCGCCGTTGTTGCCATGTCATTTGCTTGCATGTTGCACTTTGCCATGTCATCATGTGCATTTCATATCATGTCATTATGTGCATCTCATTTTGCATACATGTTCGTCTCATGCATCCGAGCCTTTTCCCCGTTGTCCGTTTTGCAATCCGGCACTCCTATGTCCCCCGGCGTCCCTTTTTGTCTCTCGTTGTGTGCGGGTGTTAAACTTTCTCGGAATGGCCCGAGTTTTGCCAAGCGGCCTTGGTATAGCACCGGTAGACCGCCTGTCAAGTTTCGTGTTATTTGGAGGTCGTTTGATATTCCAACGGTTAACCGGGTAACCGCAAAGCCCTCTTTGAGTTGCAGCCCAACACCCCTTTCAAAGTGGCCCAAAACCCACCAAACTCCCCTCCATGCTCTCGGTCGTTCGATCACGATCGCGTGGCCGAAAACCGCACCTCATTTGGACTCTTCTAGCTCCCTCTACCTATAAATAAGCCTTCCCCTTCCAAATTCGCGGTGCAAACCCTAGCCTCCTCTTCCTCTGCACCGCCGGACACATCTCCCCCGCCGTCCGGACATGTCCGCCGCCGCCCCTGCCCAATCCGGAGCCGACACCTGTCCTCC
>NC_041383.1:695982586-696036399 GCF_002162155.2 Triticum dicoccoides | reverse complement strand
GCCGCCCCGTCGCCTCCCGCCACTGCCCGGTCGTCCCGCGCCCGGCCAGGCCGGAGCTCCTCCGCCGCCGCCAACCTCCCGAACTCGCCGGAGCTCACTCCGATCCGGATCCGGTGGCCTGGATCAGATCCACCCATCCCCGCAACCAAACACGCCTCCAACCTCCCCGTATCCCTCTGTCCCGCACCGCGCCGTCCCGGGTTGACTTTTCCCCGAGGTGAAATTCTGCAAAGTCCCCAGGATTTTTGCATTATCATGCCATGTTTGACCTGCTGTATCTCTGCATCCGTAGCTCCATTTCGTAAGTGTAATATGTAAAATTGTTCGTCTCGACGAGTAGATCATTTTATTCCATTGCATCATTTTCATTTGAGTTCATCTTGATTCCCGGAATGCTGTTGGAAGAGTGCATGTTGATGTTAATCTGCTGAAACTGTTATTATTTGCAATCTTACCATGTGTGTTTGAGCATGTTCTAGTGATTTCTGGAGATAGCTCAGTGTTCATGTTTTGTTATGGTTTACCAGTACTTCATGCCCATGCCTTTTGTTATTATGTTGGGGTGCTGTAGCTTGTTGTTTTGATGCTTGTAAGATGCCTAGTTGCTGTTATGGACAGATTGTTGTTATGACTTGTATAGAGTGTATGTGTTGAACCGTTGCTCCGTTTTGAGTGTGCTCTATATGAAACTTGCTTGATTTTGCATGTAGCTTCATATTATCATGTTGCATCCTTGTTTTGTGGTGTTTGCTTGATGTTTGTATGCATTTTGCGTCAATGCCATGCTTAACTTGTTTTGCTCATATCTTCTAGGCCGTAGCTCCAAATCTAATGAACTTTATATGTAACTTGACTAGAATTTCGTGTAGTTCATCGTGGTGCATCTTAACTTGATGTTTAACAACTTGAACATAATGTTTATTCAGTTCTGGACCAATTTCGAAATTTGCATATGAGGACTTACCGGAATTGTTATATGTTGTTCCCGGCCTCATTTAAACTTGCCTTGATGTGTTGTTCTTATTTGCATCATCTCTTACCATGAGTAGCTTCATGTAGCCTTGTCATGCATCATGCTTGTTGTGCATCATGTCTTGCATATGTGTGGTGTGTTTACTATGTTGTGTGCTTCTTCTCGATAGTTCCCGTTTCGTTGCGATTGTGAGGATGCGTTCGTCTACGTGTGGTTCGTCTTCGTGGCTTCATCTTCTTCATGGACTCGTTCTTCTTCCTAGCGGGATTTCAGGCAAGATGACCGCTACCCTGGATCTCACTACTATCATTGCTATGCTAGTTGCTTCGTTCTATCGCTATGCTGCGTTAGCTATCTGTTGCTCATCAAGCCTCCCAAATTGCCTTGAACCTCTAACCTTTGACACCATTCCTAGCAAACCGTTTTTTGGCTATCTTACCGCTTTGCTTAGCCCCTCTTATAGCGTTGCTAACTGCAGGTGAAGTTGAAGATTTCTCCATGGTGGACAGAGTTATGTTGGGATATCACAATATCTCTTATATTATTAATGCATCTATATACTTGGTAAAGGGTGGAAGGCTCGGCCTTATGCCTGGTGTTTTGTTCCACTCTTGCCGCCCTAGTTTCCGTCATACCGGTGTTATGTTCCCGGATTTTGCGTTCCTAACGCGGTCGGGTGATTTATGGGACCCCCCTGACAGTTCGCTTTGAATCAAACTTGTCCAGCAAGGCCCAACCTTGGTTTTACCATTTGCCTCACCACCACCTACCATTTCCCTTGGGAGTAATTAACCCAAGGGTCATCTTTATTTTAGCCCCCCGGGCCAGTGCTTGTCTAAGTGTTGGTCCGAACCGAGCTGCCTGCGGGGCCACCTCGGGGAAACTCAAAGTCTGGTTTTACTCGTAGCTAGTCTCATCCGGTGTTGCCCTGAGAACGAGATATGTGCAGCTCCTATCGGGATTGTCGGCGCATCGGGCGGCTTTGCTAGTCTTGTTTTACCATTGTCGAAATGTCTTGTAAACCGGGATTCCGAGACTGATCGGGTCTTCCTGGGAGAAGGTCTATTCCTTCGTTGATCGCGAGAGCTTGTCATGGGCTAAGTTGGGACACCCCTCCAGGGTATAAACTTTCGAGAGCCGTGCCCGCGGTTATGTGGCAGATGGGAATTTGTTAATTTCCGGTTGTAGATAACTTGACACCAGATCCGAATTAAAATGCATCAACCGCGTGTGTAGCCGTGATGGTCCCTTCTCGGCGGAGTCCGGGAAGTGAACACGGTTTCTGTGTTATGATTGACGTAAGTACGTGTTCAGGATCACCTCTTGATCATTGCTAGCTTCACGACCGTTCCTTTGTTTCTCTTCTCGCTCTCATTTGCGTATGTTAGCCACCATATCATGCTTAGTCGCTGCTGCAACCTCACCACTTTACCCCTTCCTTTCCCATTAAGCTTTGCTAGTCTTGATACCCATGGTAATTAATGGGATTGCTGAGTCCCCGTGGCTCACAGATTACTACAACAACAGTTGCAGGTACAGGTTTATGCGATGATCTTGACGCGAGCGCGATGTTTACTTGTTTGGAGTTCTTCTTCTGCTTCTTCTTTGATCAGGGGATAGATTCTAGGTCGGCAGCCTGGGCTAGAGGGTGGATATTGTTTGAGTTTCTGTTTATGTATCATCCGTAGTCGGATGTTGATCTCTTGTATGATGTATTGTTGTATTCATATGGCATTGTATGCCTCTTGTATGTATCCCCATCTATTATGTAATGTTGATGTAATGATATCCACCTTGCAAAAGCGTTTCAATATGCGGGTCTATCCTTGGTGGGACCTTCGAGTTCCTTTTGGATAGGGTCGCATATTGGGCGTGACATCATCCACTTGCCTCCTGCTCCGGACATGGCTGGAGAAGGTTGAGACGAGATTTGCGGACTTGTGCGCTGGAGCTCGAGTGCGCGGAGATGGATAAGCAAAGGAGGACGAAGGCGTAGGTGAAAAAGGCGGATCCATATCCCCTTATATATGGGCGGACAAAGACTATGCGTCCTCATCGGCCTGGTAAAACTCGCTTATCTCCCAAGCGCCACAATCAATGGCGCGGTTGGGTTACCCACGTCCGTATTGATGGGAATCCCGGAATAAGGGGAACACGATCTCTACTTCGACAAGACGTGCCAAGGAAACCACTTCGCTAAACGCGGTGAGGTGGTATAATAAAAACGATTCAAGTAAAGGCTTGGTAGTGGCATGATGTCATGCCACGAAATACGTCAGCAGATTGAACTTGTGTACATATTATTCTCTCTACGGTGGTATGTGGAATTTATTTTGCAGAGCCGGACACTATCCTGGTGTTCACAATCTTCTATGAATTATTCGGAGGAGGAACCCACCTTGCAATGCCGAACAATATGCGCGTCGGACTCATCATCATTGAAGCCTGGTTCAGGGGCTACTGAGAGAATCCTGGACTAGGGGGTGTCCGGATAGCCGGACTATCATCATCGGACGGACTCCAAGACTATGAAGATACAAGATTGAAGACTTCGTCCCGTGTCCGGATGGGACTTTCCTTGGCGTGGAAGGCAAGCTTGGCGATACGGATATGTAGATCTCCTACCATTGTAACCGACTTTGTGTAACCCTAGCCCTCTCCGGTGTCTATATAAGCCGGAGGGTTTTAGTCCGTAGGAGAAACAACCATTACAACAATCATACCATAGGCTAGCTTCTAGGGTTTAGCCTCCTTGATCTCGTGGTAGATCCACTCTTGTACTACCCATATCATCAATATCAATCAAGCAGGAGTAGGGTTTTACCTCCATCGAGAGGGCCCGAACCTGGGTAAAAACATTGTGTCCCTTGTCTCCTGTTACCATCCGCCTAGACGCACAGTTCGGGACCCCCTACCCGAGATCCGCCGGTTTTGACACCGACACCCACTATTTTGGATTAAAAGGAATTTAATTATGATAATTGTTCTTTAGTAGATTGTATTTCCTTGTTGCAATCCGTGTTGAATTCTCCTCATGCTTATAGTCAAAATAAAGCTTTTACCAAACATATCGTTGATGCTTTGATGCAATCTTATGAACTTGAATTGGAAGTTTCTATCCCTAGAAAACTTTATGATGAATGGGAACCTACTATTAAAATTAAAATTAAAGATCATGAATGCTATGCTTTGTGTGATTTGGGTGCTAGTGTTTCCACGATTCCAAAAACTTTATGTGATCTGCTAGGTTTTCGTGATTTTGATGATTGCTCTTTAAACTTGCACCTTGCGGATTCCACTATTAAGAAACCTATGGGAAGGATTAATGATGTTCTTATTGTTGCAAATAGGAATTATGTGCCCGTAGATTTCATCGTTCTTGATATAGATTGCAATCTTTCATGTCCTATTATTCTTGGTAGACCTTTCCTGAGAACGATTGGTGCAATTATTGATATGAGGGAAGGAAATATTAGATTCCAATTTCCATTAAGGAAAGGCATGGAACACTTTCCTAGAAAGAAGATCAAATTACCTTATGAATCTATTATGCGAGCTACTTATGAATTGAATACCAAAGATGGAAATACTTAGATCTATTCTCGCTTTTATGCCTAGCTAGGGGCGTTAAGCGATAGCACTTGTTGGGAGGCAACCCAATTTTATTTTTGTTCCTTGCTTTTCGCTTCTGTTTAGTAATAAATAAATCATCTAGCTTCTTTTTAGATGTGGTTTTATGTTTTAATTAGTGTTTGTGCCAAGTAGAACCTATAGGATCATCTTGGGTGATAGTTAATTTGATTCTGCTGAAAAACAGAAACTTTTGCGTGCACGAGAATAATTTTAATAACTTACAGAAACGTGATTTTGAGTTGATTCATTTTGCAGTAGATCAATAGACAAATTTCCTAGGACTTCCTATTTTGGTAGGAGTTTTATAGTTCCATATGTATTTGGAAGTTACAGATTGCTACAGACTGTTCTGTTTTTGATAGTTTCTGTTTTTTTGTGTTGTTTGCTTATTTTGATGAATCTATGGCTAGTATTGGGGTGTATGAACAATTGAGAAGTTGTAATACAGTAGGTTTAACACCAATATAAATAAAGAATGAGTTCATTACAGTACCTTTAGTGGTGGTTTTTCTTTCTTGCACTAAGGGAGCTCATGAGATTTCCTGTTGAGTTTTGTGTTGTGAAGTTTTCAAGTTTTGGGTAAAGATTTGATGGACTATGGAATAAGGAGTGGCAAGATCCTAAGCTTGGGGATGCCATGGAACCCCAAGATAATCCAAGGACAACAAAAATCCTAAACTTGGGGATGCCCCGGAAGGCATCCCCTCTTTCGTCTTCGTCTATCGGTAACTTTACTTGGAGCTATATTTTTATTCATCACATGATATGTGTTTTGATTGGAGCGTCTTGTATGATATGAGTCTTTTCTTTTTAGTTTACCACAATCATCCTTGCTTTACATATTTTTGGGAAAGACACACATGATTTGGAATTTATTAGAATACTCTATGTGCTTCACTTATATCTCTTGAGCTAGATAAGTTTGCTCTAGTGCTTCACTTATATCTTTTTAGAGCACGGCGGTGGCTTTATTTTGTAGAAATTGTTAATCTCTAATGCTTCACTTATATTGTTTTGAGAGTCTTTTAGAACAGCATGGTATTTCCTATGGTTATAAAATTGGTCCTAGAATGATGGGCATCCAAGTTGGGTATAATAAAAACTATCATAGGAAGTGAATTGGATGCTATGATCATTTTGATGCTTGATAATTGTTTTGAGATATAGAGGTGGTGATATTAGAGTCATGCTAGTTAGGTAATTGTGAATTTGAGGAATACTTGTGTTGAAGTTGGCAAGTCCCGTAGCATGCACATATGGTAAAAGTTGTGTAACAAATTTGTTGCATGGGGTGGTCTTTTGATTGCCTTCCTTATGTGTGGAGGTTAGGGGTGCGCGATGGTTAACTCCTACCAACCTGTCACAGCCCCAGTTCAGCCCTTGCTTGACTTTGCTTGTTCATCATGCCATCATGTTTAAATTCCAAAGAAATTTGAAATGGGGATTGTTGAAACCCTAGCACCAAATGAAATTTAACTAGGTTCAATAAAAATATTTTCAATAACCCAGAATGCCCTTTGGAAATGTTCATAATTTCTGTTAAAGGTGAAAACCTCTTCCAAAAATGATGAACATATTTATAGGCTATTCCTGGATTTTTGAATTAAATTATATAGTATTTGCATTTGGGCATTTAAATGCTATTAAATATTTCAAATGCTCAAATAATCATAAACTAAAATGTTTACTGTTGGATATATTCTAAACAGTAGCCATGATTAGTTTCATGATTTTTGAAAGTGTCTGAGTACTTTTAATAAAGCTCTAAATTTACAGAATAATAGAAAACTGAGATATTAGAAAAAGGGAGATAGAGAGAGAGGATACCTGGCCACTTACCCAGCCCAGCAGTGCGGCCCACTGGCCCAACTGCCAGTCGTCGTCTCCACCGCGCCAGTCGGACGCCGAGCGCGTGCCCGACGCGCGCGCACGGCCGTGCTGCCACGCCACCTGCCTGCCTGCCTGCGTCCTCGGGACAGCGCAACGCCGCGGGTCTTCCTCCTCGGTGCCGTCCCGATCGATCCGGCCTCCCATTCGCCCCCCCTACGCCTCTCCTCGCCCGTTCCCCACCATGGCCGAAGCCTCCATGGACGCGCTGCCGTAACCCCGCACCCACAGCCACTGCCCCACCTCTCCGACGTGATCCCGAGCTCCGCCACGACGTCGTCGTCCTCTCCATCGAGTCACGCGGCGCCAGAAGCTCTGCTGCATCTCCAACGCCGCCGTTTCCGACCTCGGGTGCCGGTGATCCCCGCCGTCGATTCGTCGGACCCCGTGCCTCCCCTGCCTCGCCAGCAGCACCAGAAGAACCGCGGTGAGCCGCTGCATCGTTTCCCCCATGCCTCGTTGCCTAATTCGCCCCCTAGCCGCATCAACCACCGGAGCCGAGAGCTTTTCGCCGCCGGCCATGTCGCCGCCGTAGCCACGGTTGCCTAGAGCTGCAACCGAGCACGCAGCCGTGCTCAGTGCACCCCCAGGAGGCCATAGCACCCATCCGCACCCTCTGCTGTGCTCCCTAACGCCGACTCCGAGCTCACCCGAACTCCGGCGGCTACCTAGCTCGTCGCCGGCGCCGATTCCGGCCGCCCCGACCCCAACCGACTCCACCAGAAGTGGCAGCATGTTCCCAGCTACCCATAGCCACCCTCCGCGGCTCGTTTGGTTGCCGAAACGACCAAAACCACTCTCGCCGCCGCGTCGGGCTCGCCGGCGGCTAAACGCCGGCGACCGCTGATCCGATGACCGGCGTGGGTTGACCCCACTGCCTGGTTTGACCCCCCCTTGGGTCGATGACAGGTGGGGCCAGCCCCCCTGTTAATTAGTTTAGTTATTTTAATTTAATTACCCCCTGCTGACACTGACATGTGGGCCCTAGTGCCCTAATCTTTAATTAAGCTAAACTAAACCCCCTCCTGTTTAACCTGTGACGCTGACATATGGGTCCCACAGGTCAGTTTGACCTGGACGGCGCCCGTTGACCTGCTGACGTCACTATGAGGTCATGATGACGCAATAATTCCTTTCTGGAATTTAAATAAATCTTAAATGATTTAATAATTTCAGAAAATAGCTAAAACTTCTATAAATCATAGAAAATTAACCGTAACTCCAAATTAAATAATTTATATATGAAAAATTATCAGAAAAATTCAAGGAATCCATCTGTACCATTTTCATGCATGTTAGAACAACTTATAGATGCTGTTTAGCACAAATCATATAAATGGCATTTGAATAATCACATATGGAGTTTGAATTTGAATTTTATATTCAAACCAACTTCATTTAATCTGTTGCTAGTTGCATTAGCCCAAAACACATTCATTTTGCCATGTCATGATCATGCATCATGTTGTGCATTGCATTGATTGTGTTCCTTTCTGTGTTGCCGGTATTTGTCCCCTCTCGATAGACGTGATACCGATGATGTGATCGTTGACACTGATGAAGACCCAATGTTATCTTCAGAAGTGCCAGGCAAGCAAAACCCCCTTGTCCATTCCGATACAATCCTACTCTCTCGCTCCTGCTCTCTTTTACTGCATTAGGACAACAACGACATATTTGTTACTTGCTGCGGTAGCTGAACCCCTTTATCCTCTGCATGACCTGTCATTCCACAGTAATTAGATGAAACCCACTAGCATGAGTAGGAGTTGTTTGAGCCCTGATGTGCCTACTCATTCATGCTTGTTTGTCATGCCTGCTATTGCTTAGAGTTGAGTCAGGTCTGATTCATCGGGGATGAATCAGAGGTGTGTGAACATGTCCTACTGTGTGTGAGCTAAGTGTGTGAACACGATTTGGTAAAGGTAGCGGTGAGAGGCCATGTAGGAGTACATGGTGGGTTGTCTCATTGCAGCCGTCCTCAGGAACTGAGTTCTGTGTTTGTGATCCATGATTCAGCTACTACCACGCATTGGGCCTGAAACCAATGGACCCTCTCGGCTTCTTAATCACCCTTGTCCTCTGTCCAGGAGTTGCAAGTAGTTTCTGGTGTTTGTAGTATGCTGGAGGCCGTGGACAGCGCTGACCGTAGGGGTGGGCTGTGATGCGGTAGGCACGTGGCCGGGTAAACCGGGCACCCGTTTGGTGTCACGGAACCCTGTACACATCGTTTGGGGCTGTGAGCGAAACTCCGGCCGGATCTCCTCATGGATGGAACCCGAATAGGCGATAAACCTGGACTAGAGACTTGAGTGTTTAGGCAGGCCGTGGCCGACACCCACGTTGGGCTTCCGCTTGAAGGTTGCCGAGTACATGTCGTGTAAACGGCGGTAAGTGGTGAGAGCGTGTGTGAAGAAGTACACCCCTGCAGGGTTAATATGATCTATTCGAATAGCCGTGTCCACGGAAAAGGACCTCTGGGTTGCTTATATCAGTTCATAGACAAGTGAAAGTGGATACTCTAAAATACGCAAGATAAGCGTGAGTGCTATGGATGGCGTTCTCGTAGGGAGACGGGAGCGGATCCATAGTGGTGTATTGATATGGTGAATATGTGGACTCGTGTGCGCCACCTCAAAAAGTTACTCGCAGTCGTAGTTCAGGATAGCCACCGAGTCAAAGCTGGCTTGCTGCAGTTAAACCCCACCATCCCTTTGTTGATAATGAGGCATATGTAGATAGATCTGATGTAAGTCTTGCTGGGTACATTTGTACTCACGTTTTCCTATTTTATGTTTTTGCAGAGAGACTTCGGTCTCGCTAGTAGTTTCACGTGGACTTCGACGTTTAGCTTGATACCTCAGCTACGATCTTGTGCCCTCGGCAGGATCTGATAGATAGTCAGGCTTCTCAGCCTTTTTCATTTATAGTTGTCTGTCCTCAGACATGATAGCTTCCGCTTGTGCTTTGACTTGTATGCTCTGAGTGTTGGGTCATGAGACCCATGTTTGTAATATCTCGCTCCTCGGAGCCTATTGAATAAACTACTTGAGTCGTAGAGTCATTTTGTGATGCCATGTTGTATTGCACATATCGAGCATATTGTGTGTATGTTATTGAAATGCTTGGTATGTGTGGGATCTGACCATCTAGTTGTTTATCTTTAGTAGCCTCTCTTACCGGGAAATGTCTCCTAGTGTTTCCACTGAGCCATGGTAGCTTGCTACTGCTCCGGAACACTTAGGCTGGCCGGCATGTGTCCTTCTTCGTTCCTGTGTCTGTCCCTTCGGGGAAATGTCACGCGATGAATACCGGAGTCCTGTTAGCCTGCTACAGCCCGGTTCACCGGAGTCCTGCTAGCCCAGTGCTACAGCCTGGATTCACTCGCTGATGACCGACACGTTCGATATTGGGTCATGGATGCCTGTCCCTGTAAGTCTGTGCCGCTTTGGGTTTACGACTAGCCATGTCAGCCCGGGCTCCTTATCATATGGATGCTAGCGACACTGTCATATACGTGTGCCAAAAGGCGCAAACGGTCCCGGGCAAAGGTAAGGCGACACCCGTGGGAATACCGTGCGTGAGGCCGCAAAGTGATATGAGGTGTTACATGCTAGATCGATGTGGCATTGAGTCGGGGTCCTGACAGCGTTGGTATCAGAGCTTGACTGCCTGTAGGATTACCAAGCCAAACTGGTCGAAGTTGAGTCTAGAAATTCTTTAGTTATATAAGGGAATTGATTGTGGGATGGAACGTAAGGCTCTTTTTACTCCTTATACCTTATGCCTTCTGATCTGAGTCATCTTATCTTTCCTGCGGGGTTTAAGGACTAGGCTTTCTCTTCTTTCTATCAGGATCACGTGTTACTAATCAGTAGACTTATAAGATTGTTGGATTTAAGTCTCAGTTCAGTTCCTACTACCTCCGTATGTTAATTGTTGATCTCGAAACCTTGATATTATGCTTCTGAGTGGTTATGCCACCATTTTTGTGAATGTCTCAAATCTATTCTGAGCATTTACAGCCGTTATGCTATCCGAGTCATTCCAGGTTTCTAAATAGTCTGATGCATTTGCAAAATCCTTTCCCTCTGGTTTCGATGTTCCTTTATGCCAGCTCAATCACACTAATTGTTGGGTTGAGGTATTCTATTTCCTTGACATTATGTTGGAGTTACTATTATGGACCTAGGTGTTTAGGGAGTTCCCTAGTAATCTAGCAATGTTTTGTGATCTCAGTGTGATGATTCTGGCCATCATTCTCGAAAGCATTCCGTGATGCTACTTAGTAATAGGTATTCTGTTCCTGGGTTCTTGAACCCGAGATTCACTCCACCTACTTCATGTTGATAGTAATTGCTAGCGCCTTTAGGATATTAGTAACCTTTGCGATAGTCCTTAAAGTCCGTGGTATCTTCTTCTTCCAAATACCATGAACTACTTATGGCAGAAGTTCCTCGTTGAACCGAAATATCACAACAGGATTATTCTTGATGAGTTCTCCGTTATATATTGTGACTCTGCCAGTTCTACCTCTCTGCATGGGTTATCCAGAAGAAATATGTTGAACTTGGTTCGACATACTAATCTATGCATCCACAACTCAGAAAATTATATGTTCCTTTGAGTTGTTCTCTTTAGTTGCATTCTGACCCTCGTCTATCAATTGATAGTCAAGAGTATGCGTGCGTTCGTTTATCGATGCCTATTACTCTTGTGGTCCGTCAAGCCATTCTATCGCAGAATGACTAGGAGAAACAAACTCCAGTACCTCTCTCATATCTAGGATTGGGTCAAAGCAATTGTGCTCCGCAGATCAAAATGCCAGCCCAGCTTTTGATTCTGTTCTACCCTGAAGTATTACCGTCTTATGCCAGGATTTTCATGAGAATTGCACCGGCTCTTGTGAATTCTTGATGTAGTGATACTTCTCGCCATTATTATTCATCCCTCGGTTCCGTGTTGTCGCAACCGGAATGCCGACAAGTGAATCGTGATGTGTGAATTCAATACTCCTAGCAACCTTGTTGCTTGGTAGTTAAAGGATAATAACTTCATTCTTAGCATGTTGGTTTTGAATCATCCTTCTAAGACTGATCGTGCTACCTAGTCCCTATTTCGGTGCACCCTTCGATTGATGAGTTAGGATCTTGTCAAGTCCTCACTCATTTGATCATATCGTCTTGCCCTCAAAAGCAAGATTGTTCTCGAGCTTAGTAACATACCGGTGGTTCGTGACTTTCCAAATATCTTCTTGGAGGTGTTACCGGGTTGTCACCTGACCGCTATGTTGAGTTCGTGATCAAGTTGGTTTCTTGTGAACCACCCTTCTCCAAGAATCTGTGTTGGGCATCCCTGAGCTAGTTGGTTAAGCTAGACAACAACTTGGAGAGTTGGAAGATAAAAGCTTGCCTGACTTAGTTCGTCCCAAAAGGATATTCTTGTGTAGTGTGTGTTGAAGAAAGATGATATCTTCATCGATTGGTCCCTGTGATCAGTTGCTGGACCTATTGTCTTATCAATCTTTTGATTTGAGTGTGGGCTATCGTCAAATCAAATCAGTACCAACGATGCTCGTAATGTTGTCTTATTCGTGGTTGATCCCTCGAGCATACACCATTATATCTTTTAGGTCTGACCAATGCTATCACTTGTTCACTTAACTATGGAATTCCTTTTAAAAGGAAACCCAGATGAATTGTTGTTGTGCCCATTGACAACATCCTTGTCTTCTCCATAATTTTGCTGAACATTAAGCTAGTGTTGGAAACTTTTGAAAGCATTTGTTCATGCTAGCTCATGAAGCATATGTTTGGATGAAGGTAGTGACTTCCTTTAATTCATGTGCATCTGATGCAAGTTGCCGCTGTGGATTCAAGAAAGTCAATGTTGCTTTCTTTGGAATCATTCCAAATCAGTCATGCACACGTGCGAAGAATGATGTGGTTTGAAGACTTGCAACCTTCAATCTATATGTATCCCTAGCACACCAAGCCACTGATTGATTTGTTCAAGGAGAAGGAGTTCCTTCATAAGAGCTAATCCGGACTTATGAAAGAACTTCGATACCCTCGTTGATGGTTCCCCCTCCTGAACTCGGTAGTGTTTTATTATAAGACTACCATGTGGTCATGCTTGTCTGGGACAACGTGTTCACATGTTTGTAGCAGAACCAGCTCATGTTTTGGAGCTTGCTATCGTAGTTCATCTCCCGAGAATCCCGCAACGTCATCTCATCGATTTGTGTTGCAAACTTTCATTTTTCTTCCTAAGACTCGATGAGCCTGGAATATCCTAACACCAACCAGAGCTGAATCTCAGGCAGATATGATGGTTGGAACATTTCCCAAGAACTATAATATTTGTCCCTCGATAACCGGTAAAGTGGATGTCGTGGCCAGCACCACCCAGCCGAAGGACCTATTATTGTGGTATCTTGATTGAAGCAGTTGGCCACCCCCCCCCCTAGGGATTTCGTAGGATTTACTCTCTAGTTGTGCCTTATGATTTGTTGTGTTCCCGAAGTCCGACCTTTACTTGATGTTCTAGTTATCAAACCGTATCTATGAATGGGATACACTAGCACATCAAGGAGAACATTAGAAGCGGAATGCTAAATGTCTCTCGGTCGATCATCCAGATTTTGTTCCTTGGCTTCGCTAAGGTGTAATCTGAGAAGGTGTTATCTTCCTTTGCATCTGCATCGTCCATCGCTATTCATCATGGTAGTATGTTGTGTTGTCAGCACCCTTGACGCGGTTGTTGATAAAACCTTGATGATTGTGGAAATGCTCAAGTTCTTGAGAGCACGCACAAGCGCTACGTCTTATCATCGGCACTAGCTGGGATTGCCCTAGATTTCCTCGGTTATGCTATAACCACTCCAACAGTGAATTCACTCTCTATTGTTGGGTTCTTCCCCAGTTACCAGAATCATTCCTAGCATTTGCATTTTGTTCCTAGCTTGCACCGCCAATGTGCCATTCTACCATGGGTCTCTTCCATTTCCGGTGATAAGCAAATTCATCCATTACGTTGTCTTCAACAAGGTAATCCACATCATCCAAGTCCGAGTATGCCATTCTACCGACCCCTTCCAAACGATCGCTCGAGAATTGCCTTAGGCTGGTTTAAAGAGTTTCAATGATCTCTGAATCAAAAGTAATTCTTTTTGCCACTTAAGGAGAGATATCTACGAGTCACGGTTCCGAAGGTGTCTCGTTGTGGTATCATGGCAACTCAACTCCTCGCTACGTTGACAACCGATTACCACCTTCTTAAGTGTGGAATTGTTGTCCACCTAGTGAACCTTCGTCATCCGTTTCTTTCCACCCCTCTTGATATGTATCTCGTGTCTCAACCCGAGAGATGGTCCTATGTCTCATTCCGTGAGTTGTTCGATCTTCAAGAAGATCGACCCTTCTAGAGTCTCCTTTTTCCCTCCATGTCATGTTGGCAGGATTTCTCAGAGCAAGACGACAAGACAAAGATGGTGTTCAAATCAATGTTCATTTGAAGTGCAACCTGGATCGTGAAGATTGTACTAGTTTGTGTTTCCCCTTCATCCTACCCTACGCTTGAATCTCGAGACGAGATTCTTGTTTAGTGGGGGTGAGTTGTCACAGCCCCAGTTCAGCCCTTGCTTGACTTTGCTTGTTCATCATGCCATCATGTTTAAATTCCAAAGAAATTTGAAATGGGGATTGTTGAAACCCTAGCACCAAATGAAATTTAACTAGGTTCAATAAAAATATTTTCAATAACCCAGAATGCCCTTTGGAAATGTTCATAATTTCTGTTAAAGGTGAAAACCTCTTCCAAAAATGATGAACATATTTATAGGCTATTCCTGGATTTTTGAATTAAATTATATAGTATTTGCATTTGGGCATTTAAATGCTATTAAATATTTCAAATGCTCAAATAATCATAAACTAAAATGTTTACTGTTGGATATATTCTAAACAGTAGCCATGATTAGTTTCATGATTTTTGAAAGTGTCTGAGTACTTTTAATAAAGCTCTAAATTTACAGAATAATAGAAAACTGAGATATTAGAAAAAGGGAGGTAGAGAGAGAGGATACCTGGCCACTTACCCAGCCCAGCAGTGCGGCCCACTGGCCCAACTGCCAGTCGTCGTCTCCACCGCGCCAGTCGGACGCCGAGCGCGTGCCCGACGCGCGCGCACGGCCGTGCTGCCACGCCACCTGCCTGCCTGCCTGCGTCCTCGGGACAGCGCAACGTCGCGGGTCTTCCTCCTCGGTGCCGTCCCGATCGATCCGGCCTCCCATTCGCCCCCCCTACGCCTCTCCTCGCCCGTTCCCCACCATGGCCGAAGCCTCCATGGACGCGCTGCCGTAACCCCGCACCCACAGCCACTGCCCCACCTCTCCGACGTGATCCCGAGCTCCGCCACGACATCGTCGTCCTCTCCATCGAGTCACGCGGCGCCAGAAGCTCTGCTGCATCTCCAACGCCGCCGTTTCCGACCTCGGGTGCCGGTGATCCCCGCCGTCGATTCGTCGGACCCCGTGCCTCCCCTGCCTCGCCAGCAGCACCAGAAGAACCGCGGTGAGCCGCTGCATCGTTTCCCCCATGCCTCGTTGCCTAATTCGCCCCCTAGCCGCATCAACCACCGGAGCCGAGAGCTTTTCGCCGCCGGCCATGTCGCCGCCGTAGCCACGGTTGCCTAGAGCTGCAACCGAGCACGCAGCCGTGCTCAGTGCACCCCCAGGAGGCCATAGCACCCATCCGCACCCTCTGCTGTGCTCCCTAACGCCGACTCCGAGCTCACCCGAACTCCGGCGGCTACCTAGCTCGTCGCCGGCGCCGATTCCGGCCGCCCCGACCCCAACCGACTCCACCAGAAGTGGCAGCATGTTCCCAGCTACCCATAGCCACCCTCCGCGGCTCGTTTGGTTGCCGAAACGACCAAAACCACTCTCGCCGCCGCGTCGGGCTCGCCGGCGACTAAACGCCGGCGACCGCTGATCCGATGACCGGCGTGGGTTGACCCCACTGCCTGGTTTGACCCCCCCCTTGGGTCGATGACAGGTGGGGCCAGCCCCCCTGTTAATTAGTTTAGTTATTTTAATTTAATTACCCCCTGCTGACACTGACATGTGGGCCCTAGTGCCCTAATCTTTAATTAAGCTAAACTAAACCCCCTCCTGTTTAACCTGTGACGCTGACATATGGGTCCCACAGGTCAGTTTGACCTGGACGGCGCCCGTTGACCTGCTGACGTCACTATGAGGTCATGATGACGCACTAATTCCTTTCTGGAATTTAAATAAATCTTAAATGATTTAATAATTTCAGAAAATAGCTAAAACTTCTATAAATCATAGAAAATTAACCGTAACTCCAAATTAAATAATTTATATATGAAAAATTATCAGAAAAATTCAAGGAATCCATCTGTACCATTTTCATGCATGTTAGAACAACTTATAGATGCTGTTTAGCACAAATCATATAAATGGCATTTGAATAATCACATATGGAGTTTGAATTTGAATTTTATATTCAAACCAACTTCATTTAATCTGTTGCTAGTTGCATTAGCCCAAAACACATTCATTTTGCCATGTCATGATCATGCATCATGTTGTGCATTGCATTGATTGTGTTCCTTTCTGTGTTGCCGGTATTTGTCCCCTCTCGATAGACGTGATACCGATGATGTGATCGTTGACACTGATGAAGACCCAATGTTATCTTCAGAAGTGCCAGGCAAGCAAAACCCCCTTGTCCATTCCGATACAATCCTACTCTCTCGCTCCTGCTCTCTTTTACTGCATTAGGACAACAACGACATATTTGTTACTTGCTGCGGTAGCTGAACCCCTTTATCCTCTGCATGACCTGTCATTCCACAGTAATTAGATGAAACCCACTAGCATGAGTAGGAGTTGTTTGAGCCCTGATGTGCCTACTCATTCATGCTTGTTTGTCATGCCTGCTATTGCTTAGAGTTGAGTCAGGTCTGATTCATCGGGGATGAATCAGAGGTGTGTGAACATGTCCTACTGTGTGTGAGCTAAGTGTGTGAACACGATTTGGTAAAGGTAGCGGTGAGAGGCCATGTAGGAGTACATGGTGGGTTGTCTCATTGCAGCCGTCCTCAGGAACTGAGTTCTGTGTTTGTGATCCATGATTCAGCTACTACCACGCATTGGGCCTGAAACCAATGGACCCTCTCGGCTTCTTAATCACCCTTGTCCTCTGTCCAGGAGTTGCAAGTAGTTTCTGGTGTTTGTAGTATGCTGGAGGCCGTGGACAGCGCTGACCGTAGGGGTGGGCTGTGATGCGGTAGGCACGTGGCCGGGTAAACCGGGCACCCGTTTGGTGTCACGGAACCCTGTACACATCGTTTGGGGCTGTGAGCGAAACTCCGGCCGGATCTCCTCATGGATGGAACCCGAATAGGCGATAAACCTGGACTAGAGACTTGAGTGTTTAGGCAGGCCGTGGCCGACACCCACGTTGGGCTTCCGCTTGAAGGTTGCCGAGTACATGTCGTGTAAATGGCGGTAAGTGGTGAGAGCGTGTGTGAAGAAGTACACCCCTGCAGGGTTAATATGATCTATTCGAATAGCCGTGTCCACGGAAAAGGACCTCTGGGTTGCTTATATCAGTTCATAGACAAGTGAAAGTGGATACTCTAAAATACGCAAGATAAGCGTGAGTGCTATGGATGGCGTTCTCGTAGGGAGACGGGAGCGGATCCATAGTGGTGTATTGATATGGTGAATATGTGGACTCGTGTGCGCCACCTCAAAAAGTTACTCGCAGTCGTAGTTCAGGATAGCCACCGAGTCAAAGCTGGCTTGCTGCAGTTAAACCCCACCATCCCTTTGTTGATAATGAGGCATATGTAGATAGATCTGATGTAAGTCTTGCTGGGTACATTTGTACTCACGTTTGCCTATTTTATGTTTTTGCAGAGAGATTTCGGTCTCGCTAGTAGTTTCACGTGGACTTCGACGTTTAGCTTGATACCTCAGCTACGATCTTGTGCCCTCAGCAGGATCTGATAGATAGTCAGGCTTCTCAGCCTTTTTCATTTATAGTTGTCTGTACTCAGACATGATAGCTTCCGCTTGTGCTTTGACTTGTATGCTCTGAGTGTTGGGTCATGAGACCCATGTTTGTAATATCTCACTCCTCGGAGCCTATTGAATAAACTACTTGAGTCGTAGAGTCATTTTGTGATGCCATGTTGTATTGCACATATCGAGCATATTGTGTGTATGTTATTGAAATGCTTGGTATGTGTGGGATCTGACCATCTAGTTGTTTATCTTTAGTAGCCTCTCTTACCGGGAAATGTCTCCTAGTGTTTCCACTGAGCCATGGTAGCTTGCTACTGCTCCGGAACACTTAGGCTGGCCGGCATGTGTCCTTCTTCGTTCCTGTGTCTGTCCCTTCGGGGAAATGTCACGCGATGAATACCGGAGTCCTGTTAGCCTGCTACAGCCCGGTTCACCGGAGTCCTGCTAGCCCAGTGCTACAGCCTGGATTCACTCGCTGATGACCGACACGTTCGATGCTGGGTCATGGATGCCTGTCCCTATAAGTCTGTGCCGCTTTGGGTTTACGACTAGCCATGTCAGCCCGGGCTCCTTATCATATGGATGCTAGTGACACTGTCATATACGTGTGCCAAAAGGCGCAAACGGTCCTGGGCAAAGGTAAGGCGACACCCGTGGGAATACCGTGCGTGAGGCCGCAAAGTGATATGAGGTGTTACATGCTAGATCGATGTGGCATTGAGTCGGGGTCCTGACACAACCTCCCCCCTAGGAGAATGCGTAGTAGTACTTTGCTTCGAGGGCTAATAAAACTTTTGCAATAAGTATATGAGTTCTTTATGACTATTGTGATTCCATGGATTATACGCACTCTTACGTTTCCATCATTGCTAGCCTCTTCGGTACCGTGCATTGCCCTTTCTCACCTTGAGAGTTGGTGCAAACTTCGCCGGTGCATCCAAACCCCGTGATACGATATGCTCTATCACACATAAACCTCCTCATATCTTCCTAAAAAAAGCCACCATACCTACCTATTATGGCATTTCCATAGCCATTCCGAGATATATTTGAAGGAAATATGCCCTAGAGGCAATAATAAAGTTATTATTTTTTCCTTATTTCATGATAAATGTTTACTATTCATGCTAGAATTGTATTAACCGGAAACATAATACATGTGTGAATACATAGACAATCATAGTGTCACTAGTATGCCTCTACTTGACTAGCTTGTTGATCAAAGATGGTTGTGTTTCCTAACCATAGACATGAGTTGTCATTTGATTAACGGGATCACATCATTAGGAGAATGATGTGATTGACATGACCCATTCCGTTAGCCTAGCACTTGATCGTTAAGTATATTGCTATTGCCTTTCTCCTGACTTATACATGTTCCTGTAACTATGAGGATTATGCAACTCCCGTTTACTGGAGGAACACTTTGGGTACTACCAAACGTCATAACGTAACTGGGTGATTATAAAGGAGTACTACAGGTGTCTCCGAAGGTACATGTTGAGTTGGCGTATTTCGAGATTAGGTTTTGTCACTCCGATTGTCGGAGAGGTATCTCTGGGCCCTCTCGGTAATGCACATCACTATACGCCTTGCAAGCAATGTGACCAATGAGTTGGTTACGGGATGATGCATTATGTAACGAGTAAAGAGACTTGCCGGTAACGAGATTGAACTAGGTATTGGATACCGACGATCGAATCTCGGGCAAGTAACATACCGATGACAAAGGGAACAACGTATGTTGTTATGCGGTTTGACCGATAAAGATCTTCATAGAATATGTAGGAACCAATATGGGCATCCAGGTTCCGCTATTGGTTATTGACCGAGAATAGTTCTAGGTCATGTCTACGTAGTTCTCGAACCCGTAGGGTCCGCACGTTTAACGTTAAGATGACAATTTTATTATGAGTTTATAAGTTTTGATGTACCGAAGTTTGTTCGGAGTCCCGAATGTGATCACGGACATGACGAGGAGTCTTGAAATGGTTGAGACATAAAGTTTGATCTATTGGACGACTATATTTGGACACCAGAAGTGTTCCGGACGTTTTCGGAGAAAACCGGAGTGCCGGAGGGTTACTGGAACCCCCCGGGAGAGTAATGGGCCTCATGGGCCTTAGGAGAAAGGAGAGAGGGGCGGCCAGCATGGACCACGCGCCCCCTCCCCCCTCTGGTCTGAATTGGACTAGGAGGGGGGCGGCGCCCCCCCTTTCCTTCCCCCTCTCCCCCTTCCTTCCTCCTCCTAGTAGGAGTAGGAAAGGAGGAGTCCTACTCCTACTAGGAGGAGGATTCCTCCTCCTTGGCGCGCCCTCCTAGGGCCGGCCGGCCTCCCCCCTTGCTCCTTTATATACGGGGGCGGGGGGGCACCCCATAGACACAAGTTGATCTTCGGATTGTTCCTTAGCCGTGTGCGGTGCCTCCTTCCACCATATTCCACCTCGGTCATATCGTCGCGGACTTTAAGCGAAGCCCTACGCCGGTAGAGCATCATCATCATCACCACGCCGTCGTGCTGACGAAACTCATCCCCGACACTTTGCTGGATCGAGGTCCGGGGATCGTCATCGAGCTGAACGTGTGCTAAACTCGGAGGTGCCGTACGTTCGGTACTTGGATCGGTCGGATCATGAAGACGTACGACTACATAAACCACGTTGTCATAACGCTTCCGCTGACGGTCTACGAGGGTACGTGGATAACACTCTCCCCTCTCGTTGTTATGCCATCACCATGATCTTGCGTGTGCGTAGGAATTTTTTTGAAATTACTACGTTCCCCAACAGTGGCATCCGACCCTAGGTTTTATGCGTAGATGTCGTATGCACGAGTAGAACACAAGTGAGTTGTGGGTGATACAAGTCATACTGCTTACCAGCATGTCATACTTTGGTTCTGCGGTATTGTTGGATGAAGCGGCCCGGACCGACATTACGCGTACGCTTACGCGAGACTCGTTTTAGCGCCGTGCTTTGCACTCAGGTGACTAGCGGGTGTCTGTTTCTCCAACTTTAGTTGAACGGAGTGTGGCTATGCCCAGTCCTTGCGAAGGTTAAAACAGCACCAACTTGACGAACTATCGTTGTGGTTTTGATGCGTAGGTAAGAACGGTTCTTGTTCAGCCCGTAGCAGCCACGTAAAACTTGCAACAACAAAGTAGAGGACGTCTAACTTGTTTTTGCAGGGCATGTAGTGATGTGATATGGTCAAGACGTGATGAGATATAAGTTGTTGTATGAGATGATCATGTTTTGTTGAAGTTATCGGCAACTGGCAGAAGCCCTATGGTTGTCTCTTTGTTGCATAAGATGCAAGTGCCAAATAATTGCTTTACATTATCGCTATGCGATAGCAATAGTTGCAAGAGCAATAGTTGGCGAGACGACCATGTGACGACACATTGATATAGATCAAGTTGATGAAGATCATGGTATCGTGCCGGTGAAGATAGAGATCATGACAGTACTTTGGAGATGGAGATCAAAGGCGCAAGATGATCATGGCCATATCATGTTACATATATTGATTGCATATGATGTTTATCTGTTATACATCTTATTCTGTTTTGTTTGACGGTAGCATTTTAAGATGATCTCTCACTAATTATCAAGAAGTGTTCTCCCTGAGTATGCACCGTTGTGAAAGTTCTTCGTGCTGAGACACCACGGGATGATCGGGTGTGATAGGCTCTATGTTCAAATACAACGGGTGCAAAACAGTTGCACACGCGGAATACTCAGGTTAAACTTGACGAGCCTAGCATATACAGATATGGCCTCGGAACACGGAGACCGAAAGGTCGAGCGTGAATCATATAGTAGATATGATCAACATAGTGATGTTCACCATTGAAAATTACTCCATCTCACATGATGATCGGACATGGTTTAGTTGATTTGGATCACGTGATCACTTGGATGACTAGAGAGATGTCTGTCTAAGTGGGAGTTCTTAAGTAATATGATTAATTGAACTTAAACTTATCATGAACTTAGTCCTGGTAGTATTTTGCAAATTATGTTGTAAGATCAATAGCTTGCGTTGTTGCTTTCATATGTTTATTTTGATATGTTCCTAGAGAAAATTGTGTTGAAAAATGTTAGTAGCAATGATGCGGATTGGATCCGCGATCTGAGGTTTATCCTCATTGCTGCACAGAAGAATTATGTCCTTAATGCACCGCTAGGTGACAGACCTATTGCAGGAGCAGATGCAGACGTTATGAACGTTTGGCTAGCTCAATATGATGACTACTTGATAGTTTTGTTCGCCATGCGTTATGGCTTAGAATCGGGACTTCAAAGATGTTTTGAACATCATGGACCATATGAGATGTGCCAGGAATTGAAGTTAATATTTCAAGCAAATACCCGAGTTGAGAGATATGAAGTCTCCAACATGTTTTATAGCTAAAAGATGGAGGAGAATCGCTCAACTAGTGAGCATGTGATCAAATTGTCTGGATACTTCAATCGCTTGAATCAAGTGGGAGTTAATCTTCCAGATAAGATAGTGATTGACAGAATTCTCTAGTCACCATCACTAAGTTACTAGAACTTCGAGATGAACTATAGTATGCAAGGGATGACGAAAACGATTCCCGAGCTCTTCGTGACGTTGAAATCAATGAAGGTATAAATCAAGAAAGAGCATCAAGTGTTGATGATTGATAAGACCACTAGTTTCAAGAAAAGGGCAACGGGAAAGAAAGGGAAACTTCAAGTAGAGTGGCAAACAAGTTGTCACTCCCGTGAAGAAGACCAAAGCTGGACCAAAGCCTAAAACTGAGTGCTCACACTGCAAAGGAAATGGTCACTGGAAGCGGAAATGCCCTGAATATTTGGTGGATAAGAAGGATGGCAAAGTGAACAAGAGTATATTTGATATACAGGTTATTGCTGTGTGCTTTACTAGTGTTTATAGTAGCCCCTGAGTATTTGATACTTGTTCGGTTGCTAAGATTAGTAACTCGAAACAGGAGTTACAGAATAAACAAAGACAAGTTGAAGGGGAAGTGATGATGAGTGTTGGAAGTAGTTCCAAGATTGATATGATCATCATCGCACACTCCCTATATTTTCAGGATTAGTGTTAAACCTAAATAAATGTTATTTGGCGTTTGCGTTGAGCATGAATATGATTTGATCATGTTTATTGCAATACGGTTATTCATTTAAAATCAAAGAATAATTGTTGTTCTATTTAAATGAATAAAACCTTCAATGATCATACACCCAACGAAAATAGTTTGTTGGCTCTCGATCGTAGTGATGCACATATTCATAATATTGATGCCAAAAGATGCAAAGTTATTAATGATAGTGCAACTTATTTGTGGCACTGCCGTTTTTGGTCATATCGGTGTAAAGCGCATGAAGAAACTCCATAAAGATGGATTTTCGGAGTCACTTGGTTATGAATCATTTGATGCTTGCGAATCGTGCCTTTTGGGCAAGATGACTAAAACTCCGTTCTCCGGAACAATGGAACAAGCTACTGACTTATTGGAAATAATACGTACCGATGTATGCGATCCAATGAGTGTTGATGCTCGTGGCAAGTATCGTTGTTTTCTGATCTTCACAAGATGATTTGAGCAGATATGGGTATATCTACTTGATGAAACATAAGTCTGAGATAGTTGAAAGGTTCAAAGAATTTCAGAGTGAAGTGGAATAATCATCGTAACAAGAAAATAAAGTTTCTGCGATCTGATCGCGGAGACGAATATTTGAGTTACGAGTTTGGCCTTCATATAAAACAATGTGGAATAGTTTCACAGCTCACGCCACCTGGAACACCACAACGTTATGGTGTGTCCGAACGTCGTAACCGCACTTTATTGGATATGGTGCGATCTATGATGTCTCTTACTGATTTACCACTATTGTTTTGGGGTTATGCATTAGATACAGCTGCATTCACGTTAAAAAGGCACCATCTAAATCCGTTGAGACGACACCGTATGAACTATGGTTTGGCAATAAACCTAAGTTGTCATTTCTTAAAGTTTGGAGTTGCGATGCTTATATGAAAAAAGGTTTTCAACCTAATAAGCTCAAACCCAAATCGGAGAAGTGCGTCTTCATAGAATACCCAAAGGAAACTGTTGGGTACTCCTTCTATCACAGATCCGAAGGCAAAACATTCGTTGCTAAGAATGGATCCTTTCTAGAGAAGGAGTTTCTCTCGAAAGAAGTGAGTGGGAGGAAAGTAGAACTTGATAAGGTAATTGTAACTTCTCCTGAATTGGAAAATAGTTCATCACTGAAATTAGTTCCAGTGATTCCTACAGCAATTAGTGAGGAAGCTAATGATGATGATCATGAAACTTCTGATCAAGTTACTACCGAACCTCGTAGGTCTTCCAGAGTACGGTCTGCACCAGAGTGGTACGGTAATCCTATTCTGAAAGTCATGTTACTAGACCATGATAAACCTACGAACTATGAGGAAGCAATGGTGAGCCCAGATTCCGCAAAATGGCTGGAGGCCATGAGATCTGAGATAGGATCCATGTATGAGAACAAAGTGTGGACTTTGGTGGACTTGCCCGATGATCAGCAAACCATAGAAAATAAATGGATCTTCAAGAGGAAGACAGACGTTGATAGTAGTGTTACTACCTACAAAGCTCGACTTGTCGCAAAAAGGTTTTTGACAAGTTCAAGGTGTTGACTATAATGAGATTTTCTCAACTGTAGCGATGCTTAAGTCTGTCCGAATCATGTTAGCAATTGCCACATTTTATGAAATATGGCAAATGGATGTCAAAACTGCATTCCTTAATGGTTTTCTTAAAGAAGATTTGTATATGATGCAACCAGAAGGTTTTGTCAATCCTAAAGGTGCTAGCAAAATGTGCAAGCTCCAGCGATCCATCTATGGACTGGTGCAAGCATCTCAGAGTTGGAATATACGCTTTGATAAGTTGATCAAAGCATATAGTTTTGTACAGACTTACGGTGAATCCTATATTTACAATAAAGAGAGTGGGAGCACTACAATATTTCTGATAAGTATATGTGAATGACATATTGTTGATCGGAAATAATGTAGAATTATTCTGCAAAGCATAATAGAGTGTTTGAAATCAGTTTTTTCAAAGAAAGACCTCGATGAAGCTGCTTACACATTGAGCATCAAGATCTATATAGATTGATCAAGACGCTTGATAAGATTTTTCAATGAAGACATACCTTGGTAAATTTTTGAAATAGTTCAAAATGGAACAGTCAAAGAAAGAGTTCTTGCCTGTGCTGCAAAGGTGTGAAATTGAGTAAGACTCAAATCCCGACCACGGCAGAAAATAGAAAAGAGAATGAAAGTCATTCCCTATGCCTCGGTCATAGGTTCTATAAAGTAGCTATGCTATGTACCAGACCTATTATATACCTTGCACTGAATTGGGCAAGGGAGTACAATAGTGATCTAGGAATAGATCACTGGACATTGGTCAAGAATATCCTTAGTGAGGACTAAGGAAATATTTCTCGATTATGGAGGTGATAAAAGAGCCCGTCGTAAAGAGTTACATCGGTGCAAGCTTTTACACCGATCCAGATGACTCTAAGTCTCAATCTGGATACATATTAAAAGTGGGAGCAATTAGCTAGAGTAGCTCCATGCAGAACATTGTAGACATAGAATATTTGCAAAATACATACGGCTTTGAATATGACAGACCTGTTGATTAAGCTTCTCTCACGAGCAAAACATGATCACACCTTAGTACTCTTTGAGAGTTAATCACATAGCAATGTGAACTAGATTATTGACTCTAGTAAACCCTTTGGGTATTGGTCACATGACGATGTGAACTATGGGTATTAGTCATATACAGATATGAATATTGGTGTTAAATCACATGGCGATGTGAACTAGATTATTGACTCTAGTGCAAGTGGGAGACTGAAGGAAATATGCCCTAGAGGCAATAATAAAGTTATTATTTATTTCCTTATTTCATGATAAATGTTTATTATTCATGCTAGAATTGTATTAACCGGAAACATAATACATGTGTGAATACATAGACAATCATAGTGTCACTACTATGCCTCTACTTGACTAGCTTGTTGATCAAAGATGGTTGTGTTTCCTAACCATAGACATGAGTTGTCATTTGATTAACAGGATCACATCATTAGGAGAATGATGTGATTGACATGACCCATTCCGTTAGCCTAGCACTTGATCATTTAGTATATTGCTATTGCTTTTCTCATGACTTATACATGTTCCTGTAACTATGAGGATTATGCAACTCCCGTTTACCGGAGGAACACTTTGGGTACTACCAAACGTCATAACGTAACTGGGTGATTATAAAGGAGTACTACAGGTGTCTCCGAAGGTACATGTTGAGTTGGCGTATTTCGAGATTAGGTTTTGTCACTCCGATTGTGGGAGAGGTATCTCTGGGCCCTCTCGGTAATGCACATCACTATAAGCCTTGCAAGCAATGTGACCAATGAGTTGGTTACGGGATGATGCATTACGTAACGAGTAAAGAGACTTGCGGGTAACGAGATTGAACTAGGTATTGGATACCGACGATCGAATCTCGGGCAAGTAACATACCGATGACAAAGGGAACAACATATGTTGTTATGCGGTTTGACCGATAAAGATCTTCATACAATATGTGGGAACCAATATGGGCATCCAGGTTCCGCTATTGGTTATTGACCGAGAATAGTTCTAGGTCATGTCTACATAGTTCTTGAACCCGTAGGGTCCGCACGCTTAACGTTACGATGACAGTTTTATTATGAGTTTATAAGTTTTGATGTACTAAAGTTTGTTTGGAGTCCCGGATATGATCGCGGAGATGACAAGGAGTCTCGAAATGGTCGAGACATAAAGATTGATATATTGGACGACTATATTCGGACGCCGGAATTGTTTCGGATGTTTTCGGAGAAAACCGGAGTGCCGGAGGGTTACCGGAACCCCCTGGGAGAGTAATGGGCCTTATGGGCCTTAGGGGAAAGGTGAGAGGGGCGGCCAGCATGGGCCGCGCGCCCCCTCCCCCCTCTGGTCTGAATTGGACTAGGAGGGGGGGCGGCGCCCCCCCTTTCCTTCCCCCTCTCCCCCTTCCTTCCTCCTCCTAGTAGGATTAGGAAAGGAGGAGTCCTAATCCTACTAGGAGGAGGATTCCTCCTCCTTGGCGCGCCCTCCTAGGGCCGGCCGGCCTCCCCCCTTGCTCCTTTATATACGGGAGCGAGAGGGCACCCCATAGACACAAATTGATCTACGGATCGTTCCTTAGCCGTGTGCGGTGCCCCCTTCCACCATATTCCACCTCGGTCATATCGTCGCGGAGTTCAGACGAAGCCCTGCGCCGATAGAGCATCATCATCGTCACTACGCCGTCGTGCTGACGGAACTCATCCCCGACACTTTGCTGGATCGGGGTCCGGGGATCGTCATCGAGCTGAACGTGTGCTGAACTCGGAGGTGCCGTACGTTCGGTACTTGGATCGGTCGGATCGTGAAGACGTACGACTACATCAACCGCGTTGTCATAACGCTTCCGCTTACGGTCTACGAGGGTACGTGGACAACACTCTCCCCTCTCGTCGCTATGCCATCACCATGATCTTGAGTGTGCGTAGGAATTTTTTTGAAATTACTACGTTCCCCAACAATATTGCCATGCAACTTTCCACTGTTCCGTTTATCATGACACGCATCATCATTGTCATATTGCCTTGCATGATCATGTAGTTTACATTGTATTTGTGGCGAAGCCACCATGCATAACTTTTCATACATGTCATTCTTGATTCATTGCCCATCCCGGTACACCATCGGAGGCATTTATATAGAGTCATATTTTGTTCTAGTATCGAGTTGTAATTCTTGAGTTGTAAATAAATAGAAGTGTCATGATCATCATTATTAGAGCATTGTCCCTTATAAAAAAAGAAAGGCCAAATAAAAAAAGTCCCAAAAAAGGCCAAATAAAAAAAGGCCCCAAAAAAGAAAAAAAATAGGGGACAATGTTACTATCCTTTTCCACACCTGTGCTTCAAAGTAGCACCATGTTCTTCATGTTAGAGAGTCTCTTATGTTGTCACTTTCATATACTAGTGGGAAATTTTCATTATAGAACTTGGCTTGTATATTCCAACGATGGGCTTCCTCAAAATGCCCTAGGTCTTCATGAGCAAGCAAGTTGGAGGCACAACCACTTAGTTTCTTTAATTGAGCTTTCATACATTTATAGCTCTAGTGCATCCGTTGCATGGCAATCCCTACTCCTCATGTTGACATCAATTGATGGGCATCTCCATCACCCGTTGATTAGCCTCGTCAACGTGAGACTTTCTCCTTTTTTTGTCTTCTCTACAAAATCTCCATTATCATATTCTATTCCACCCATAGTGCTATATCCATGGCTCACGCTCATGTATTGCGTGAGAGTTGAAAAAAGTTGAAGCGCATTAAAAATTATAAACCAATTGCTTGGCCGAAACCGGAGTTATGCATGATGGGAGTATTTTGTGTGATCAAAATGAAACATAGCCTAACTATATGATTTTGTAGGGATGAACTTTCTTTAGCCATGTTATTTTGGGAAGAAATGATTGCCTTGTTAGTATGCTTGAAGTATTATTACTTTATGTCAATATGAACTTTTATTTTGAATCATTTGAATCTGAACATTCATGCCACAATAAAGAAAATTACATTGAGAAATATGCTAGGTAGCATTCCACATCAAAAATTATGTTTTTATCATTTGCCTACTCGAGGACGAGAAGGAAATAAGCTTGGGGATGCTTGACACATCTCCAATGTATCTATAATTTTTGATTGTTCCATGCTATTATATTACCCGTTTTGGATTTTTATGGGCTTTACTTTACACTTTTATATCATTTTTGGGACTAACCTACTAACCGCTGGCCCAGCCTGAATTGCTGTTTTTTTGCCTATTTCAGTGTTTCGAAGAAAAGGAATATCAAATAGAGTCCAAACGGAATGAAACCTTTGGGAGCGATCTTTTCAAAATAAACGCAATCCAGGAGACTTGGAGTGGACGTCAAGAAGCGGCCGAGGCGGCAATGAGGCAGGAGAGCACGCCCTAGGGGGGTGGGCGCGCCCCCACCCTCGTAGGCCCCTCGTGGCTCCCCTGACCTACCTCCTTCACCTATATATATCCACGTACCCTGAAAACATCCCGGAGCACCACGAAAAACTATTTCCACCGTCGCAACCTTCTGTATCCACGAGATCCCATCTTGGAGCCTTCGCTAGCGCTCCACCGGTGGGGGAATCGACCATGGAGGGCTTCTACATCAACACCATAGCCGCTCCGATGAGTTGTGAGTAGTTTACCACAGACCTTCGGGTCCATAGTTATTAGCTAGATGACTTCTTCTCTCTATCTGAATCTCAATACAAAGTTCTCCTCTATCTTCTTGGAGATCTATTGGATGTAACTCTTTTTGCAGTGTGTTTGTCGAGATCTGATGAATTGTGGGTTTATGATCAAGTTTATTTGTGAGAAATATTTGAATCTCCTCTGAATTCTTTTATGTATGATTGGTTATCTTTGCAAGTCTCTTTGAATTATCAGTTTGGTTTGGCCTACTAGATTGATCTTTCTTGCAATCGGAGAAGTGCTTAGCTTTGGGTTCAATCTTGCGGTGTCCTTTCCCAGTGACAGCAGGGACAACAAGGCACGTATTGTATTGTTGCCATCGAGGATAAAAAGATGGGGTTTATATAATATTGTTTGAGTTTATCCCTCTACATCATGTCATCTTGGTTAATGCATTACTCTGTTCTTATGAACTTAATACTCTAGATGCAGGCAGGAATCGGTCGATGTGTGGAGTAATAGTAGTAGATGCAGAATCGTTTCGGTCTACTTGTTGCGGACATGATGCCTATATACACAATCATGCCTTCTCATAACTATGCACTTTTCTATCAATTGCTTGATAGTAATTTATTCACCGGTAGTAATACTTATGTTATCTTGAGAGAAGCCACTAGTTAAACCTATGGCCCCCGGGTCTATCTTTTATCATATAAGTTTCCGATCTACTTTCCAATCTATATAATAAAAATACCAAAAATATTTATCTTATCTTATTATCTCTATCAGATCTCACTTTCGCAAGTTACCGTTTGACAACCCCTTTATCGCGTTGGTTGCGAGGTTCTTGTTTGTTTGTGTAGGTATGAGGGACTTGTGAGGAGCCTCCTACTGGATTGATACCTTGGTTCTCAAAAACTGAGGGAAATACTTATGCTACTTTGCTCACCCTTTCCTCTTCAAGGGAAAACCAACACAGTGCTCACACTACAACAGGACCCGCCTATAGCAACACATTTTTCCGTATCTAAAAGTCCATATATGCGTTGCCAGTGTCTTTACCAACGGTTTGGGATCCGTAGCCTTGTCCAGTGTTGCTAGCGCATAATGAAACGCTTATATTGCCATTGGTAATAGGACCGTTGCAAGACTACAGCAGTGAAAACGGACTTCTACAACACTTTTATATGTTGGTGTTTAATGTACAAGAATCAAAATCCCATTGCTTGGCAACGGAGTATTTCCAACGCTCCAAGTGTTGGTACATATAGTGTTGTTATTATTATTATTATTATTATTATTATTATTATTATTATTATTATTATTATTATTATTATTATTATTATTATTATTATTATTATTATTATTATTATTATTATTATTATTGCTAGCAATTAAAGTAATGCTCCATGTAAAGGTGACAATTATGTATTTCAAGTGAAGGAAAAACAAGGGAATATACTAAGGAGACAAAGAAATCATATATTAGATAAAATTGTTGGATTACAATAGTGGTTATTATAGGAGAACATCATCCAAATGTGATGCATAATCTAACTATTTTCTGACCTTGAAACTTAAACAAAAGCATCCATCAACATCCCTACAAATTAATTGAAACTTAACCGAGGAACAACATCCAACAGGAACGTCATCCCTACGACATAACTAAAACTGATAGCATCCATCGATCATCATCATCATCATGAAACGGATCATCGACATCTTTCTTTGTAGTTGAGTTGCCACACACCAGTATACTCATCCATTTATCTTTTGAATCTACAAACAAGAAAATAAAATGAATTGGTAACACGCAATGCATTGGCATGATGCAAGTACTAACAGAGGCAAGATTAGTCACGTACAAAGGTTGAAGGTCATGCAATCTTTGTTTTTTTAGCATTACCGAGAGTATTGCAGTTTTTGCAACTCCGTACCAAATTTCAGTTTTCTCAAGTGCCATATCGACGTGCACCCCCCATAATTCATTTCCAATTTCAGCACCATCAAGTTTAATTTAGGATCACAACTTACAATTGAAGCAAGAGCTACGTCCCTATTATACTTTTTCAGGCTCTTCAAGAATACTTTAGTTCCTACCTGTTAGAGAAAACCAAAGTTACCATATGACAAAATAGAAAAAAAAAGAGGTGAGCATATGAAATGAATGAGTACTCTTACAGGTAGTTCATTGGAACCCAACCAACTCAGGGAAGCACTTTGAGAACTCTTCCTGCTTACATTAGCACCTTTATTGTTTTTTTGGGCCGGACAACAGTCTAATAGCGGTTATTACAGGTGGAACATCATCCAAACAAGAAGTAATAAACAGCTAACAACATAGTTTGAACACAAATTTGTATGTGATTATGAAAAGATACCAGCTTGTTTGAAGCAGAAGTTTTTTGTCCCTGACGCGCACTAACATCCTTAAGCAAAGTTTCTTCGTTCTGAACAGTGTTCTGATAGCAAGATGACCAGTAGATACATAACCATTGGAAACAATATTTTTTGAATATATTGTATATGGTAATGGAAATATACCTTTTGTGCAGCAGAATTTATTCCCCCTTGCCATGCACTAAAATTATGACCAGAAGTTTCTTGGTTCTGGACAACATTCTGATAGCAACAAGTAACCACATAAACATGGGAGCAACAAAGTTTGAGCATAATTTTGGATATGAGACTATGATGATACCTTGGGTGCAGCAGAACATTTTTCTAGTTGTCGTGCACTGCCACCATTATGAACCATAGTTTGTTTGTTCTAGGACAAAATGACACGAGTAAACTTTTGGGGTATTGAACATGCAGTTGCAAAAATTGGAAGCTTAACAACTTAAAACTTAGCAAAGACATGTTCCAAAGAGTATTTAAGTAGACAAGCCTTATCTAAAACAGAATTGTTGTTTGATGTTTGCAAATCTACACCATTTGAACCACTTTGCTTGTTCTGTAAATTACTTGGTCTTGCTTTAACAAGTCTGAGTCCATCAACGGGAGGAGCAAGCACCCTCTACATATAGCATAACATAAATATTAGTTGAGACATAATTTCTAGACTGAAATTTTAGGATTTTATTGAGTACTTTGACAAAATAAAAACTTTTCTATATGAGTTATGTCCATCAACCGAAGGTTCAAGCCCAATTGTAGTCATTGGATCTAAAATTTCCTATGATATAAATACAGAAAGGTTAGTCCACAAACTAAATGAAGGTTATAGTTCATAGAAATTTACCTGATTTGGTTGTCTTTCCATTCTTCTCTTCTGCTCATGTAGTTCCATAATTTTAGCATCTTGATTTTTCTTATCTTGCTGTAACTTTTCCAGTTCAACTCTAAATTCTAGCATATCTTCATTTGGTGTGTCCTCCATCAAAGTAAAATGTGTATTCTGGAATATACGTGAAGTAGAAACATCAAATAGTTTTTTCGGGTATGGAACTAGTCCCAAACCATGTACATGACCAGGCTTGTCATCTCCTAATACTCTGTTTAACACATCTCCTATCCATGCAATCTTGCCATCATTGTTATCTACTAATTCAGGGTTTTTCCCCATAATATCCTTCAACTCTTCCTAAATACATAAAGAACGTAAATAAGAAGAATATATATAATATCAAATTCAAAAATGAATGGTTGAGAGTTGTAAATATATCACATGAGAATTAATGATTTTGTTCTTGCAAGTTTTCATCTTGTGTGTATGGACGAACAGGTGAGCCCTATGAGGATACTTCTTTTCAGGATCTACATCTTTCTGTTGTCAGCCTTTTTGCCAAGGCTGATGAAAGAAGCAGAGTGTTCAAGTACTGCAAGCACAGGTAATGAACAACTAACCATTGCAACCTGAGCTCAGGCAGAGAAATTACTGCAGTTTTGTAACAACTAATGAATAAACTCTAAAATGCTCACTTCAATCAAGTATATGTAAGGTGTAACCTTATAGAAGAAGTATCGGAAGAATCAGAAACAGCCCAATCTATCTGAAGGGTCCCCAAAATTCTAATATAAACAAATAACAAAGGACAACTATCAAACACTCGGTGTGCACTATCAAATTCACTCAAGAGAAGAGTAATTAGAAAGCTTTGAAGGGTCAGATCTCAAGCAAAAAAGGGGGAGGAGGCAAAATCTTCCAAATCGGGGGTGGGGATTGATATGCTTTCCGTCCCAGATGCTGAACAAGACACGCACGCCTCCTTTGCCCTCAACCTTCAATTGTGGAACGGGGGTGCAGCTATGAGGTTCATGAGGGAGGGCACGCCATGATTGATCTGCTCAAGAGAGGGATCCTTCGTAAAGTATGAGGAAGGGGTCTGTGTTGACATGGGGGAGGCGCGGGAGGTTTCCTATTTTTGTGGCGCAGTTAACTCCTCGCGAGACCTGAGGTTAGTGTCCGTCGTTGATTAGTATGACAGGTGGGGCCATGGGCACGAGCTTAATTTCTTTTGACTAGAATTAGTCACTATTGGCGGGAGACAGGGGAGGGTGTCGGTGTCAAAACCGGCGGATCTCGGGTAGGGGGTCCCGAACTGTGCGTCTAGGCGGATGGTAACAGGAGACGAGGGACACAATGTTTTTACCCAGGTTCAGGCCCTCTCGATGGAGGTAATACCCTACGTCCTGCTTGATTAATATTGATGATATGGGTAGTACAAGAGTAGATCTACCACGAGATCAAGGAGGCTAAACCCTAGAAGCTAGCCTATGGTATGATTGTTGAGATGTAATGTTGTGTCCTACGGACTAAAGCCCTCCGGTTTATATAGACACCGGAGAGGCTAGGGTTACATAGAGTCGGTTACAATGGTAGGAGATCTACATATCCGTATTGCCAAGCTTGCCTTCCACGCCAAGGAAAGTACCTTCCGGACACGAGTCGGAGTCTTCAATCTTCTATCTTCGTAGTCTGGGAGTCCGGCGGATATTGATAGTCCGGCTGTCCGGACACCCCCTAGTCCAGGACTCCCTCAGTAGCCCCTGAACTAGTCTTCAATGACGATAAGTCCGGCGTGCATAATGTTCGGCATTGCAAGGCGGGTTCCTCCCTTGAATAATCCGGAGAAGATAATGAACACCAGAATAGTGTCCGGCTCTGCAAAATAATTTCCACAAACCAACGTAGAGAGAATAAAATACACACTTAATTCAATCTGCTGACGTATTGCGCAGCGTGACATCACACCGCAGCCAAGCCCTTGTTTGAACCGTTTTTATTATTTAGCGAAGCGGTTTCCTTGGCACGTCCTGTCGAAGCAGAGATCGTGTTCCCTTTTATTCCGGGATCCTCATCAATACGTGTGTGGGTAACCCAACCGTTCCCGTCGCCACGCCTCCTCTATCGAAGGGGAATCTCAAACGGTCACGGAGACGGCCCTTGGTATTATTTCCCCTTTATAAGGGGACCAAGGCCTGTCCTTGTCTTTCAACCTCGCATCGAATCTTTCCTCTGCTCCCAGTTCCAACACCAAAAGGTTCAGACTCGAGCGCTTCGGATCTACAGCAATGTCCGGCTCCGACCTCCAGGGCCAGTGGATGCCCTCCTCCATCACGGAGGGGGACATATTGAAGCTGCGCGAGGCCAAGTACCTGGCCTATGAAGTTTCGCACAGGTTGCCTGCCCCAGGGGCAGGCCGTGCCAGCCCCCGAGCCCGGCGAATACGTCGTTTTCGCATCTCACCTCCGTCGGGGATTAGGCTTCCCGACGGATCCTTTCGTGAGGGGGCTCCTGTTTTACTACGGGCTGGACTTCCACGACTTGGCTCCGGAGTCCATCCTCCATATCTCCGCATTCATTATCGTCTGCGAAGCCTTCCTCCGCGTCATCCCCCACTTCGGCCTGTGGCTGAAAACATTCAAGGTGGAGCCGAAGATGATCGGGGGGCGTCAAGCGGAGTGTGGCGGGGCGACCATAAGCAAGAAGGTCGATGCCCCGTGGCTCGAAGGTTCCTTCCAAGAGGAACAGGGATTGTGGCAGCAGGAGTGGTTCTACATCACCGCTCCAAGGGGCAGCAAGCAAAAGCCGCCACCCTCCTTCCGCCCGGGACCTCCACAGCAACTAATGTCGTGGGTCAACCAAGGGCTCGACTGGGGGCTGTCCGAGGACGTGCCCGCACTGCGGGGCCGGATTCGAGACCTCCAAACAAGGGAGATCGGCCTGGTCAAGGTGATGCAAGTCATGCTAGTCAGGCACCTCCTACCCTGCAAACGTCGTCCTCTCCGGCTGTGGGAGTTCAATCCGGAGGGACCTCGTATTCTCCAGCATTTTATGGGTTCAACACCCACGGAGATGTACAAGCTGTTCTTCGGAACGCAGGCAGCGTGTCCGGATTCGGCCGAGGACACGGGCTTAAGCCGCGATCACCCGGATACTCAGGTAAATAGCTCAGAGCTCGGACACTCCACTTGTATGCCTTTCAAAAGGTCATCTCCTAACCCTTTTATTCTTTACAGGAATGGGTGGCGCGATCAAGGCTGATAAGGTGTCCGGCCCCCCTCCCAGAGACTGCACTGGAGCCCGTGCTGGTCAGAATGTTGGAGGTTGCGCCCACAGAAAGGGGCGACGGGGGAGATAAAGGAGCTAATACTTCGTCCAAAGAGGCGACTGAAGAGGAGAGGACCAAGGATCCCTCCCTTCAGAGGGAGAAGAGGACCGCCTCCGAAGATCCGGAGGTCAAAGCCCCCAAGCGTGGGAAGAAATCCCCACCGGAGGGTCCGGCGTCCGGAGAGAATACGGACGCGCAATCATCGCCCACGGACCAGCCCTCCAACGAGCCATGAGTATGAAAGAGGAAGTTTAATAAGAAAGTACCTTCGTTTATGCTTCTGTAGGTAACCGAAATATTTATATCGCAGTTCGGATCTGCAGCCGTCTCAGATGAGTTCGTCCTTAGGGGATCTTCTTCCGGAGATGATGGAGAGCGATACGCCTCCGTCTGACGCGCCGCCAGATGAGGCAGGCGAGCCCGAAGTGTCGTCACGGAGGGCGTCCCCGAGTCCAGAGGGGTCAAAGAGTTCAACACCCACCAGAGCCCGGCCGGGAGAACTGAAGAGTTTGCTTGAGAGGGCGTCCATTTCAGAAGATCACCGCGCGTCAATGCGTACGGTGGTTGGAAGGATTTCGTCCGCTGAAAGCGGGCTGCGCAATGCCGCCCTGAGCTTACTGGCGGGATTTGAGGTATGCAAAAATGATGCACCCCTTTGTCTGTTAATAGTTCTGCATATAAAAATGCGCCCTGTATAGATAGTAGCCCCTGAGACTCGGTAGGTTGTCGAAGACGACAACGTGCCGAGGATCGAAAATCTAAACATCTCAGGTAATGAATACCGCCGTTCTGGTACAGGTGGCAGATAGTTCGGGGGCCAGCCGGACTAATCAGTTTGCCGAATTGAGTCGACAACTGGACATGGCGGATGCTGACATCGCCCTTGTCAATCAGCGACTTGATGAGTCGCAAGGTAAATAAATTCCCTGCAGCCGGTTTATTAAGTGGGTTAAAGCCCTCCTTTGATAAGTTATATGTTGTTTATACAGATAGTGCGGCTGCTGTGGAGAGCCTTCGGGCCGAGCTTGCGCAAGCTAAAGAGCAAGCCCGAAGGAGTGATGCGGCTGCCGTGAGGGCGGCCGAGGAGTTGAAGGCCGAAAAGGCTGCGCACTGCCTAAGCAGGGCGGAGGTGGCCGAATTGGCCAAGAATTTAAAGGATGCTACCGACCGTAGCGAGGCTCTTGAAAAGGAGCGCCTATCGGAGCGGGAAGACCTGAAGAAGGCCACCGCCGAAACCAAGGATGCCCGTTCTGCAATGCGGGCTATGAAGGAGGAGCTGCGCCAAGCCGGAGAAATCACGGCTGGCAAGCCGTTTCTTATGCTTCGCCGGTTTATGGATGCCAAGTACGCTAAATTTGAGCGGCAGTGGAGTTCGGAAGATCCTTATATGGACTTGGCTGCGAGTGCGGCTGACGCCGTTAAGCACTTCCGGAGCCAGGGGGATCACGAGGAGGAAGAGTTATATTGGACTCAATTCCACAGTACAGATCGCCCTCTTCCACTGTCGGACAGGTTGGCCGAATGGGCCGAACTGAATAGGCTGTCCGGGCTGGCTATGACTGACATCGTGGCCCATGTGTGGCCGGAGAGGTCCAAGGCGACGAGCTACTTCGGCCTGCTGCAGCAGTTCCTTGGGGCGGTGCCACATATCAAGGAAATGAAACGGTCGGCCTGCATCGAGGGCGCGCGGATGGCTCTGGCCCGCGTAAGGGCGCAGTGTCCGGAGATGGATGCCACCGCTATTGCTGCCCAGGGTTCGGATGGGAACCAGCTTCCTGCCGAGCATTATTTCAGGGAAGTTATGCGCGGCGCTCGTATAATAGAGTCGCAGTGCTCAAAGAATGTAACGTTCAATTGAACGCATTAACTTGTAAATCAATGATTATAGTATGAATGCTTTTTATACTTGTGCTTCCAAGTAGTAAAACTTCTCCTGTGCGGCCGTTTGCGTATACTTGTGTATAACCTGAAAGATGCAGTCTTCGGCTTCAGCCCCCTTGCACAAGGTGCTGGGGTGTTCGCAAAATAGCGCTTTTTCACACTTAATCCGACGTCTCGGTCCTGTTATAAGGAGGTGGTAGCGTAGCGAACGAGGCAATCCGGACTATAGTGCTTTATTTCTTTCACTTAGCCAAAGGAGCTCGAGGGTGGGGCTACGATATAGCCCCTAATGACACCGCACATCTCCGGATTCGGGGTGCGTATGTGCCTGACCGGGAAGCGGCCCTTCGTCAAAGCGGGGAATTCTAAACATTCCGGTAGTCGATCAAGTGGCTGACCAGACTCTCGCTATATCATGACAGTCAGTTTTCGGCTTTCTCTACTGAGGTGCTCGCCCAGCCAAACTGGGGCACAATCGCAGTAGTTCTCCTGGTGCCGCGTTAGCCGGGTGATACGGAACGTAAGGCAGCAAAACACAGGAGCCGGGCAAACCCAACATTTGACCAAAGACATGATTCGGAGCTGATGCATATAATGCCCAACTTGAGACGCCGAACACTCCCGAAGGTGTTCGGACTTTATGATAACGGGCAGAATTATGCCCTAAACCCCTTGTGTCCGGGTACGGGCATAGTCCTCTGACGCGGCCAATGCCAAAGCGTCGGGCTCCGCTTTGGCTATAGGAGGAAGCCAAGGGAGATTAACAACAAGAGACAGTAATAAAAAGGTCTACGTAGGGTCTTAATCTGAAAAGAATCCTTGCGACGGGTCCCTACTGCACGTCTGCGCCTGTGTCTCCGTTGCGCCGTTATCCTGGACGGGTACGCACGTTTGTTCATCTGTAGAAAAAGAGGAACATTTTAGTTTTAGAAACATTTCGTGCGGAAATAATGCAAAAGAATAAGTGCAAATAATTAAAGATGGGTTAATATGAAACCGCGATTAGTTGTGTACGCAGCCCCTTATGAAAGGGTGTGCGGCTAGGGAGCCCCTAGCCTGCAGAGTCCGGATTCGTCTATCCGAATCCGGGGTCTTTAAGTGACCCTCGCACTGAAATGGTGCCATGTGGACCGGGCATCTTAAGTGTAAGAGACGCGTAATGCGGTATGGCGTTGAAGTGGACAAAAGCCTTTCGTCCCAATAGTGCTTGATGTTCACTCTTAAATGGGACGATATGGAAAATTAACTTTTCTCGTCGAAAATTGTTCGGTGATCCGAACACGACTTCGAGTAATATTGAGCCTGTGCACTTGGCGTAAGGGCCTGGCGTAACTCCTTTGAAGGAAGTGCGGCTGCGTCGAATTTTGGTAGGGTCTATCCCCATCCGACGGATTGTGTTTGAGTATAGCAGGTTTAGGTCACTGCCTCCGTCCATTAGGACGTTTGTGAATTGTAGTCCGTCTATTATCGGATTCAATATCAAGGGAGTCCGTCCCGCGGTTCGAACACATCTGGAATAATTCCGGTGGTCGAAAGTGATTGGTTTTGATGTCCAATCTCTATGGTTTGCTGGGCTGGAACGTGCGAAGCTCTTTTTAGAAAGTGTCGCACTGTTTTTCCGTGTCCTCACATGAAGTGAGTTTACTGCTTTGACCCCTTGTGGGAAAGTCTTTTGTTTTCCGGTGCCCTGCTGGCGGGGTTTATCCTCTTCGCTTGACACGTCGAGCCCCTTGCGTTCGGCGTTTAGTCGGCCAGACTGTTTAAAAACCCAACAATCCCTGTGGGTGTGATTTGCAGGCCTTCCGGGGGTACTGTGGATTTGACATATCCGACCCAGGATTTTGTGTAGGTTAGACAGTTCGTCGCTGTCGTCCTTGAGGGTTTGAGCTTTATTATTCGGCCGTGAGCTTTTAAATCCGGCGTTGACTGCCGTGCTCTTTGGGCTTTTCTCTTTATTCCGGCGCTGCTCTTTTCTGCGCCGTGATTTCCCATTTCCATCTCTTATCTCGGATGTACTTGGGTCGCTGGTGCTGCTTCTTGCCAACCAGTTGTCCTCTCCTGCGCAAAAGCGGGTCATGAGGCTTGTTAATGCGGTCATTGTCCTCGGTTTCTCTTGGCCGAGGTGTCTGGCGAGCCATTCGTCTCGGACATTGTGCTTAAAAGCTGCTAAGGCTTCAGCGTCCGGACAGTCGACAATCTGGTTCTTTTTGGTAAGGAACCTGTTCCAGAATTTCCGCGCTGACTCTCCGGGCTGTTGAGTTATGTGACTTAGGTCATCTGCATCCGAAGGCCGGACATAAGTCCCTTGAAAATTTGCTCTAAACGCTTCCTCGAGCTCTTCCCAACTTCCAACAGTGTTTTCTGGGAGGCTTTTGAGCCAATGACGGGCTGGCCCTTTGAGCTTGAGGGGTAGATATTTTACGGCGTGGAGATCGTCTCCTCTGGCCATATGTATATGCAGTATATTTTCTTCTATCCAGACTCCAGGGTCTGTTGTTCCATCGTAGGCTTCTATGTTTATGGGTTTAAACCCTGCTGGGAATTCATGTTCCAGCACCTCGTCTGTGAAGCATAGTGGGTGTGCGGCGCCCCTGTACTTGTACGTGCCACTATCGTCGGACACTTGACGTGTTCCTTTGCTTATTGGGGCTTTCCTTTTGGGTCCGTAGATGGACCTGGCTGGGCCATTTGACGGTGGGGGCTTTATGGCCTCTTCGTCGAATTCTGGGAGCAGCTTGCGCTTCGGGTAGCTCTTCGATTGGTGGCTGTTGCCGTGTTTGTCTGTGGTTTTGAGTACTTTGCTCCATCTTATCCGGAGCGCGTCTTCTGCTGTGTTGAGCTTCCGTTTTTCCTTCTTCAGGATTCTTGCTGTAGCGATGAGCCTGCGTTTGCAAAGATCTTGTTCGACGGGCTCCTCGAGTTCGTCGTCATTGGGGCTTGTTTCGTCTTCGGAGGAAGGTACATAGTTGTGATCCTCGACCTTTTCTTCTGCCGCCCTTTCGTGAGGGCTTGCTTCTACATCCTCCTTTGCTGAGTCTTGCTGGAGGGGTTTGTCTTCGGCACTCTCCGGGGTGTTATTATCTCCCGTGCCGGATTCTTCATTCTTGTTGTGGCGGGATTTAGAGCGGCGCCGCTGACGCCGGCGTTTGGGTTGCTTCTTTAGCGAATCTTCCTCGGCTGCTTTCTCGCCATCCCCTTCCTTTGGGGTATCCACCATGTAGACGTTGTATGACGAGGTGGCCTTCCAGTGTCCCGTGGGCGCTGGGTCTTGATCGTCTCCGGCATCGTCGTCCATAGCGTCGATGTCCTCGGAGTCGTAGTCTAGCATGTCGGTTAGATCCTCGACAGTGGCTACAAAGTGGGTGGTGGGTGGGCTCCGAATTTCTTCGTCGTCCGAACTCCAACCATCCTGGCCATAGTCCGGCCAGGATTCTCCTGATAGCGAGAGATGCTTCAGAGAATTCAGGATATCGCCAAAAGGCGAGTGTTGAAAGATGTCCGCGGCGGTGAATTCCATAACCGGCGCCCAATCCGGCTTAATTGGCGGGGGCGCGGGAGGCCCGGAGTCCGGCGAGGAGTCCGGCGTCTCGGGATCACGAGTTTCGCAGGGGACGAGACTGGTATTCGGCTCCATCGCCGTAGATGTTGGAGCCCCCAGGGCGGCGTCTATCCACCGGCCCTCGTCATGAATAATTGGCCCCGGGCTAGCAGCCAGAGCGGATTCGGGTGCGGCCACCAAAGCACTGTCCGGCGGCAGAGCTAGATCATGCCCATCGTTGCAGTGCGGCGCGCTTGGCTGTGGCTTGAGTCCGTCGAAGATCAAGTCTCCGCGGTCATCGGCCGTGAAGTTTAGGCTTCCGAATCTGACCTGACGGCCAGGGGCGTAGGTTTCGATCTGCTCTAGATGGCCAAGAGAATTGGCCCGCAGTGCAAAGCCGCCGAATACGAAGATCTGTCCGGGGAGAAAAGTCTCACCCTGGACAGCGTTAACGGTTGAAGCTGCCATCGAGCCTATCGGTGACGACCCAGAGGAACTCTCAATGAAAGCACCAATGTCGGTGTCAAAACCGGCGGATCTCGGGTAGGGGGTCCCGAACTGTGCGTCTAGGCGGATGGTAACAGGAGACGAGGGACACAATGTTTTTACCCAGGTTCAGGCCCTCTCGATGGAGGTAATACTCTACGTCCTGCTTGATTAATATTGATGATATGGGTAGTACAAGAGTAGATCTACCACGAGATCAAGGAGGCTAAACCCTAGAAGCTAGCCTATGGTATGATTGTTGAGATGTAATGTTGTGTCCTACGGACTAAAGCCCTCCGGTTTATATAGACACCGGAGAGGCTAGGGTTACACAGAGTCGGTTACAATGGTAGGAGATCTACATATCCGTATTGCCAAGCTTGCCTTCCACGCCAAGGAAAGTACCTTCCGGACACGAGCCGGAGTCTTCAATCTTCTATCTTCGTAGTCTGGGAGTCCGGCGGATATTGATAGTCCGGCTGTCCGGACACCCCCTAGTCCAGGACTCCCTCAGAGGGAAAAAGGGAAAAATCAATGTGAAACCAAAAAAGAAAATATTTCTAAAAAACAAAAAAGAAAATGAGGGAGTAAAGATTTGAAGAGAAATAAGTTATATTATATGTTATTATTATCTGGCAAGTGACACGCACTTGCATATATATTTTTCATAAATACCACCATCGCGCGCAGGGCAGTGTTGGTCGAGGACGCCGCCCCGTTCCACCTGCCCTCCCCTTGAAGCGGCGCTGGCGCCGCTCGAACATCACCGCAGTGGTCTTGGACCAGTAGATGGCATAGGCCTCCGCCAATGCGGCGGTTGCGTCGTGAAGACGGTAAGGTGCTACGCGTTGTGCCGCTCGGCTCACACGGCTGCCGTCGCAGGACATTGTCCCGCCGCTGCGTCCCATGTAATGCACAAGGCATCTGCATGTGTTGGCAAGCGCTAGGTAGGGCTTCTGCTTCACGGCGATCCAGGCAACGACATGGCGGTGATGGCAGCGGGGAGTCAATGAGGGCAGCGCTAAACGGCAATCACGGAGGGAGCGCGAACTGTCGATGTAACTCCTCGCATCCTCTGGAATGGCTGATTGGATCGATGCATTGGCGCTGTTTCAAGATCGATTTACAAGGGAGAGCGGTTTGGTTAGACCGCATACATTAGCACGAGTCCGGACGCACGCAAAAGCATTATTTCTCATTAATACCATCTCAAAATAGGCTTTCACCTCACTTTATAGATAAAACGACAATCCATACAAACATCCAACACAATTGCAACCACAAGGACGGCTTGGGCAGCAGCACAATCATGTCAAAAAAAAACAAAAAAGAAATGGGCGAAAAGCCACCTAGTAGAACGGCCCATCAGGTCATCTCCCACAAGGAGACAAAGGACCTCTACGCGAGCTGGGCCGTCTCCAACCAAGGAGTCCATATGGATCATCAACAGCTTACCAATCGGCTCTGACACGGCCTTGAGGATGTGTTCCTGCTTGCACCCTTCTAGGAGCTCTGCTCAAGAGGAGGCACCGGGTCCGGCTTCACCACGGCCTTCTGAATAGATATCGTGAACTTGTCGATAGGACACTTGACGTTGTATCGAGTTTGAACATTGAGCATCTCCGCCGAGGGGAAGGGCACCAAGAAGACCATCGGTGCCATCTCAGTGACCTTCCACGAGAAGACGTTGTCTTTGTAATCGCCAATGTGTGCTGACAGCTTGGCCTTGATGACCTCGACAGTCACCACCAGGGACGACGACAACTGCGGGTGAGGGATGACATAGATCGACGCCAAGTGAGGCCAAACGGGCCGATCCTCCAGGGCCGCATCCACGTAGTAGAACGCCCCATCAGGCACCCCGTACCCCAAGTACGCAAGGGTGGAAGGGCACCTACGGGGCGATACACTCCAACCAGAAGTGCCCAACGCATCCGCAGTTGATGCACATCGTCTCCTCGCGGGTGCGGGAGCAGACGAGCATCCCGCCAGGGACACATGGGCGGGCGGCGGCCGATAGGGAATCGGCACATCCGCCAGCGACACATGGGCCGGCCCACCCACACTACAAAAAAATATACTTCCGTGATGATACGTGTTTATCACAGTAGGTCGCGTTTTTTGTCATGCATGTACATCCATGACGATTTTAAGACAGAATCAAGATAGTCATACATGTGTTGTCATAGAATTGTTCCATGACATTACAAAAATTATCATCACGGAAGTGTCCACTTCCATGACAATAAATTGCGTGTCACCAAAGTGCTTTCGTCAAGGGTTACCAACACGTGGCATCCACCGTAACGGAACGCCGTTAAGCTATCAAGTCCGGTTTTGGATCCGATAACCCGTTAACAGCCCGGACCAATGGGGATTTTTCACGTGTAAAATCATCATTGGCCGCAGGAAACACGTGTTGCCTCACAGTTGGGACATATGTCATCCACTCATTGGACAGGAGGCGTTTATGATAGGTCAACACGTGGCACGGCCCAACAGTGGCCCATTCCGGTGAAAAAGGCCGGCCCAGTAAAAATTAGCAGGCCGGCCCCTATAAGGCCTACTTGTGTCAGGTCCATTTAAGCCCACGGCCCATACGAGATGTGCCAATTCGGGCCGTCAACGGCCCGTTAAAGATTTGACACCATTGCAGCACATCGTCAGTTCGAGCCCATTAACAACCCGCTATATATTTGGGCTCAATATTGGCCCGATGAGATTTCAGCCTGTTAACGGTCCATTTAATGGATGGGCCAATTTTTAGGATGTACATCTTTCGGCCTTTTAGCGACCCATTTAAATGTTGGGCGAATTTCCGGCCTGGTGCGTCTTTCAGCCTATTGACGGCCCATAAATCTGATGGGCCATTTGTAGTCGGACCTGAGTTTTGGCCTTTTAGCGGCCCATTTAAGTGTTGGGCCAATTTCTAGCCCGGTGTCACTTTCAGCCTGTTGACGGCCCATAAATCAGTTGGGCCATTTGTAGTCGGACCTGAGTTTTCGCCTTTTAGCAACCCATTTAAGTGTTGGGCCAATTCCCGGCCCTGTGTGCCTTTCGGCCTGTTAACGGACCATAAATGAGTTGGGCCATTTGTAGTCGGACCTTAGTTTTGGCCTTTTAACAACCCATGTCCTTCATGGTCCAATACCTGCCCGGTTTCTCTTTTGGCCTGCTAAAGGCCCACAACACAGTTGGGCCGTTTACAATACGACCTGACTTTCGGCCTCTTAGCGGCCCATGCTCTTGATGGTCCGGTATAAGCCCGATGTCTCTTTCGGCCTGCTAAAAGCCTACAGTATAGTTGGGCCATATGTAGCACAAACTTAGTAACGACCTGTTAGCGACCCGTGAAATAAATTGGGGCCACCTGTTGCCCGCTTCGATGTCGGCCTATTAACGACCCGGGAGGTAAGAGGCCCGACCATTAACTTTCGGCCTAGTAATGGCCCATTAACTTAATGGGCCCACTAAAGTTCGTTCATGTCTTTAGGCCAAATTAGATAATTTGATCCCATTATGATGAGCAATTATGCACAGGACCAAAACCGATCAAGCAAAGGTACGGCATACAAGGAATAACGTTTCACGTCCAGCTTATATTACAGGAAATTACATCCACTGCGCAATCAAAGATTGATGCCAGTGCAAATAAATGAGCAGAACCTAACCATCTACAACGTCACAATCTGCAACCTCAGCACAGATGACGCCCATAAGCATGTGGGAAAGTTCTTGCTGCTTTGCTACATTGTCTCTGAAAACATTGATCAGTTGTTGTGTCGCACGACTCTGCACCTCTAATTCATCCACCATTTCCATCATTGCTTCAGCCATTAATTGGTTCACAAACATACATTTATTCCGTTGCATTCGAGACGGATGATACTAAACAGATTCAGATGGCGATTTTGGCAGGCTTGTATTATTGATAGTGGAGAGTGTCTCGACCACTGCATCATAACATAAATTAGGACGGGAACCAAAATAGATTAATCATGAGTTATTGCCATATTACCTGGCCTAGATTTACTGGAAAGAAAGAATGGGGTTGCCTTGCCGTTTTCAGAGTTTGTCTTCTTATCTTCAGCAGCCTGCACAAAATTGTCACACTAGCATTGCTATCATTGGCCAAGTCAGATAATAGGAAAGCAACATTGATACAACGAACGTTGGGGCAACTAGCCTACACCAAATTGACACATTATGGCACAACTATCATCAACCAGGTAAGGTAATACGAAAGCAACATTGACACAATGAATGAATGGGCAACCAGAGAAGCACTACAGTTCAGTAATGTGCATGATATGGGATAGTACATTCATGCAGCTTAGTATGCAAAACTACCAGGCAGTTTTCCTTACAAAAATCAACATTGGCGCCTTTAAAATTTTGCTACAACTAATTCTACATCAGATAAAGGTTAGATTCACGCCGATTAACAAAATATATGCTGATGTAAAAATATAGTGATCTGCAACAGGTACTTACATCAGCATTGGAGCACAGAGAATTCCCGCAAGATATTTTCCTCGAATACGATCCCAATGGAGGAAGTCTTGTATCATTTAACCTTATTTTCTAAAAGAGAGATGGGTAAGAAACATGTAGAAAATATGATCAGAATGCTATAAAATTTCATGATGCGAGGATACGCACACGCTTCTTAGAATGGAGTTCACATTCTTTTGCTGGACTGGAGCGGACTACTTCTTTGGCCACTGGAATTTGCTTATTATCAGTGGGAGTTGGGTTTCTTTTTTCTAGAGCAATATCTATGAAAAACAGGGTTGGTTTATTATCTCCTGGCGTTTGGATCTTTTGCAAAGACCTGGTTTGTAACCCTTCAGATTCTAACATAGCCATCTTCCCCTTGCATGCCTTATGTAGAAGAATGGTGATTCAGTTATAAAACATGCTACAGCAGAGATGGAATAGGTACTGAAGAATAGAAAGGCATGACATATTGACATGTATTCCCTCCATCCGGAAATAAATGGATGGGTCTAGGCGTATTTCAGTTCTAGATACATCCAGTTTTATCCATTTCTGTGACATTTAATCCGGACGGAGGGAGTATGATGTAAGAGCTAGGGATACGATAGGACAACACAGTAAAAAAAACACTAAAAAACCCACTGCAGAACCAAAGTATTCAAACCCACTAATATGAGATAGTACACTCATGCATCTCAGGATGCAAAACTACCAGGCAGTTTTCCTTGCAAAAATCAACATTGTGGCCTTTAATCATACATTTTGCTACAACTAAATTTAGATCAGATAAAGGTTGGATTCACGCCGATTAACAAAATACATGCTGATGTAAAAATATAGTGATATACAACAGGTACTTACATCTACATTGGAGCACAGAGAATTCCTGCAAGAATCTTTCCTCATAAACGATACCATTGCAGAAATTCTTCTATCTGTTAAGCTTATTTTCTAAAACACAGATGGGTAAGAAACATGTAGAAAATATGATCAGCATGCTATAAAATTTCATGATGCAAGGATACACACACGTTTCTTAGAATTGAGTTGACATATTTTTGCTGGACTGGAGCGGACTAGTTCTTTGGCCACTGGAATCTGCCTATTATCAATAGGAGTTGGGTTTCTCTGTGCTGGAGCAGTATCTACAAAAACTGGAGTTGGTTTATTATCTCCTAGCATTTGGATCTTTTGCAAAGGCCTTGTTTGTAACCCTTTAGATTCTAACATAGTCGTCTTCCCCTTGCATGCCTTGTATAGAAGAATGGTGCTTTAATTATAAAACATGCGACAACAGAGAGATGGAATAGGTACTGAAGAATAGAAAGGCATGACATATTGACATGTATTCCTTCCATCCAAAAAAATGGATGGGTCTAGGCATATTTCAGTTCTAGATACATCCTTTTTTATCCATTTCGGCAACATGTAATCCAGACGGAGGGAGTATGGTGTAAGAGCTAGGGATACGACAGGACAACACAGCAAAAAAACACTAGTTGAATGTAAAACTGTATGCTAGCGGAATACGTACAGAAATAACTAAGGCAACATACACGTGTATGATTGGGAAAATAAGATGGCAATGCAACAGAGCACTAGAACAACACTTCAATGTAAAAAAATATGGTATGGTAGACAGATGAAGTACATACTGATGAATAACAATGCATAAGATATTCAGAAGCATGATGTCCAAATTAAGCAGATGGCATTGCGATAGAGTAGAATGACAGTACTTGAATTTGAAAACATGTTATCATGAATGGAATAGGTACTGAAAAACAGGAAGGCATGACATATTTACATGCATGATCAGCATGCTAAGCACATGGCATTGCAAAAGAGTAGATACACTCTAGGACATTATATGCATGGTGTACCCATATCACAGGCCAAGTTTGAGCAAGAACCTTGTGGGGTGAAGAGGATTCATCATCTTTCTGCAAGTCTTCTGAAGAACTACCTTTACATGTTCCATCATATTGGGTATCATTGACATCAAGTTTATTGGCCTTTACATTGCTCCGTTAGGTTCTTGTGGATATATCAGTGTGTGCAATTATATCTGACATGCATGGAAGACAACTAGTAGTTAGATTTATGTAATGAGTTCCTGTAGGAGATGACATAAATAGTAGGACTGGGGTTAACTAGCAGCAACAGGTCTCATAAACTAAAGGGAGAACACACATGAAAGCTACAGAATATGTATCGTTTGTACTCGAGATTAACTAGATGGCACACAAAAGTATTAAAGAACAACATAGGTAATACTAGAAGTGGTATAATACTATAGTCACCAGCCTGTGGGATAGCATTGGCTGATGGATGATAACTATGGAACAGTGTTACCTAAAGAACAAGGATCTTAGCTGAACTGTGGAGCAACGTTAACTCCTGAACAAGACCCGTAAGAGATGAGCATGAATATACAGTGAAATGTGATGATCTATTTTCCATGCTTAGATGAATAACAAAGCCATAAATGTTGCACACAAGTAAGATGAGGGCACAACCTATCTGGCTACCATCGATAGGAGTGAGCATTATGAGCTAACTTGTTGATGTCCCTGCAGTTGTTGTGGCTATCCATGTGGGGCACGCGCATTCGATGCAGGGAACTATTGAGTGGGGACTATAGCTCCCTTCTGGTGTATGATTCCCTTGTTGGAGCAGCTGCGGTGAGTCGGAAGACGGTGTGTCTGAAGATGCAGATAACGCATAATGTTAAGAACGACATATCTATTTGATCTGCAGAAATACACTAAGAGAGTGGTCACACATCTGTTGACTGAAGACTAAATTGGGGTCATACGATTTTATTTTATTTTGGTACTGTCCGATCTACACCGGATGGCTAGCCATCTTGTGCCTCCCGGCTGACACTGTTCGCAATCTTCCCCGAAGAGCCAGCGACCAACGGCAGAGCAGCCTGCCTCCACCGTCCGTGGCCCCGGACAAAACCCGGCTCCCCGCCCCACCGTACTGTCGTGGTTGCGCCGCCCCCCGGCCAATCCACAAAGACTCCCCGTCTCCAGATCTGGCGGCGGCAGTACCTTCAACCCACGCAACTCTAAAAGATAGCCATCTAAGCGCTGCTTCCGCGGAGAACTTGCATCCCCGCACCCTTACGTTAGACACCAGCCAACCGGCAGCCTAGGAGCTCGACCGCCTCGAGGGGTGCTGCTTCCCATTGGGAATCGATTGGCCTAGAATAAAAATTCAGATAACTAACGCCTAAATAAAGTGATTTGAGATGAGGGTGCGACCTATCTGGCGGCATGGTGAAGTAGGCAGGTCCAGCTGCCGAGTCGGTGAGGCCGAGTCGGTGAAGCCAGCGCGGTTGCGGTGGCGACCGGCAGCAGGGAAAGAGCGATGTCGCGACGGTCGACGACTATGCGGAAGCAGCGCCAGGACTCTAGACGGATCCGAAGTTGGACCCGCTCCGGCGTCGTGAACAACGATGGGGGTGAATCGGCTGCGGTACGGTTCACACGGCCGTCGTCGAGGCAGCACCAGCAGCATGGATTAAGAGGCACACGGCCCAATGCACGACGGCAAATGGACAGCATCTCCGGCATTAGGGCGGAGGGCGGCTGTGAAATTGGTGCGGTGGGGGGCGCCATGGAGGTGGGGCTGAGGTTTCACGGCTCGGGAGAAGGGAGCTTCCCGGGGAGAAGGTGATTTCGCGCCCACGAGGTATGAATGGGGGCGGGTGGGGGGGGGAATTGGGAAGGGAATGGAACCGTGTCTTACGGACGCATTTGTCTAAAATGTGAGGGGGAGTTACAGTTCTACCCTTCCCTATAGGCTTCTCGGCTTGGGTCTGTGTACTGAGGGTCAGGGATAGTAGAGTAACTTTGCTTCTCCCCAAATAGTGGGCAGGAGCGATTTCGGGCGAGGAGGGCATGTTTTGAACTATGGTGGGCGTGAGCTATTTCGGGCGAGGAGAGCGTGTTTTGCCGACCATGGTTTATGAATTATTAGGCACATGTCATTTCGGCCGAGGAGAAGGCGCGCTTGGATGAAGTTACGAACCTACCCTCGATGTACAATGGGCCAATTGATGCATGTCCCACATAGGAGGATAATTTCGCGTCTCCCATTTATTTGCTCGGGCGAATTCCACCAAGAAGAGAGGATGTTTAATGGTTCGTTCAAATTTTGGGAGAACGAGCATCCATGTCTACCTTACCAAGTCGATTCGGATCAAATTTTGAAATATTAGCTTGCCACTTCTTTTTTAGATGGAGAGATGATGCTCGGGAGTAATGTGTTTTTACATGCTCGTTGCTAGCGATTTACTATATGACAAATAGTTGACCCACTAAAAAACGTGAATCAAAACCAAAATGAAATATCTCGATTCAATGAAATAGCTCGTTCAGTAGGTCAAAATAGTGAACTAAATCCAAAATTGAACACCTCAATCGAGTAGCATGTTGTACAGTATTATAGTACTCCATGAACATGTTGAAAGTCAAATTAATGAACTTGTTTGATATACGCATATATCCGTTCATGTGTGGATTGCAGACAACATGTTCTCCAATTTAAATATTTGAATGCAAGTTTATATTGAAACATGGTTTATATCAGTCTTTGATGCATAAAACGCGACATCCCCCTCTCCTGGACTCCTGTTCTTTCTCTCTCTCTCTCTCTCGCCGACAATCTTCAATTCTATCGCACGCATCCAACACAAAAACCTTGTTGGTCCCTCTCCCTTTCTCTCCATCTCTCTCTCTCTCTCTCTCTCTCTCTCTCTCTCTCTCTCTTTGTGTGTGTGTGGGGGGGGGCTCTCTAGTTCGAATGCATATATACACCATCTATAGGTCTCTCTCGCACACAATGTATGATACTCTAGCTAGTCCAAGCTAGATATGTTGGGTGCACTCATCGTACGCACACAAATTCCTTGGCTCTTTGCCCGTAACTCTCTCACGCACCACTATGTCATCTCGGAGCTCTTCCCCCCCCCCTCTATCTCAAACTCTCCATCCACCTGGGTCACACATACACATGCATATCTCACTCGCACTCGATGGGACCATTTAAAACTCTATATCTCCCCCTCGTTCTCTCTCCATCTCACACGCGCACACACACAATCTCATGCCCAGCTAGCCAAGTGTGATGGTCTCTCACTCAATTGTAGGCACACGTAGTCCCCCCTATATGTATATGACTAGCTAATCTTAGTCTCCATCACAAACATGTGCATGGTCTATCTCGATTTCTCTCAGGGCATCTTTCTATCACGCGCGCACTCCCTCGATCTCCCACCCATATAGTCCCCTCACGATCTCGACGGGACTCTCTATCACAAACACACCCTCTCTCCCTCCCCATGCGTCCATGCCATCCATGTGTCCCTCTTGACCTTTGTTCCTTGTTGGCCAGACCTCTATTGGACATGTGCTACAGGGGTGTCTCTCTCTGTTGCAAACAATCACACACTAGCTATCTTCGTGTATCTCCTCGCCTCGCTTTTCCATCTCGGAGATGCATGCATGATATGTTTCCATCTCTAATTTATCGTTTGTTGTGACTTTCTCTTTCACACGCATACTCTTTTTGCACACTTACTCATTCTCCTTCGCACGCACTTGATCTGTCTCGACTGAGGCACTCTCCTCGGTCCATAGCATATAGATTTATTGAAAAGTCAAACATCACAAAGTTTGACCATGTACGTGGAGAAAAAGAATTACATCTAGTACGGCAAACATATACCATTAGATTCACCATGAGATGTAGTTTTGTATGATGTATCTTTGGTATTGTAGATATAAATAACATTTGCGTAAACCTGATCAAAGTTTCCAAAGTTTGACTTCTAAAAAATTTACATGCACTGCATTATCGAGCGGATGGAATATCTCTCTCAAACTTTATTGGTCAGTTTGGTTCATGACCTGACCCTCATGCCTTGATGGCCAGTACTGCCTGCTGTGGACGAGAGATGTAAAATATTTCTGCTTGGCCAGGCTTGTGTGGTGCTGAAGCGTTTGGTTCATGCCTGGGCCAGGCAAAGCATCAACGTCCCATCAATCAATCCATGCATCAATTATTTAATGCTAATATCCATCCATGTTGTTGTTAGCCTCGTGGCCACACGACCAGGCACGGCCAGGCGTTCGAAATCGGTTGCCTGGGCTAGGCTACTTGCAGTGTCTGGAGTTCAGCCAGGCTAATGAAAGTGCAAGGGAACCCAGGCCTGGTGGGCTTTCTTTTTCACAGGGTAGCAACCAAACAAGCGTGCATGAAATCCAGCCACAACCCCAGGCCAGGCAAAAGATGCTCAGGACGCAAGCCAAACTGGCCTTATCTCTTCCTGGTTCACACATACACATTTCTCGCTCGCGCTATACATATAGACCCATCCAACACTCTTCGCCCTTGTTCTCTCTCCATGTGACACGCACCCCCCTAAGTACCATAATCCCTCACTCCATCATAGGCGTAAGCACTCCCCCCTCCTAAGTATGATTATCTCTTACTAGCACTAGTAGAAAAGGGGGCAACGGTCCAGGCCGGTCCAGCCCATTAGTCCCGGTTCAATCCAGAACCGGGACCAATGGGGGCATCGGACCCGGTTCAAGAGCCCCGGGGGCCGGCCGGGCCACGTGGGCCATTGGTCCCGGTTCGTTTGGACCTTTTGGTCCCGGTTGGTCGGCTGAACCGGGACCAATGGGCCTCGCTCCTGGCCCACAACCATTGGTCCCGGTTCGTGGCTCGAACCGGGACCAAAGGCTAACCTTTAGTCCCGGTTCATGCTACCAACCGGGACCAATGGTAGCCCCTATATATACCCCCTCGCGCAAGAGCAGAGCACACTGCTCTGTTTTTCTGGCCGAGGGGGAGAGGGCTTGGTGGTGCTCTAGCTCACCTCATATGCACACAAGGTGTTCGATGGAATGCCCGAGCCACACTACTTAAGGTTTCTCCTCTCCAAGCTCGACCGCCAAGCTCCATTTTCCTCCATATTTGTCTAGGTTTAGCGGTCCGTCACGCCCCGTCCCCGTCTTCAACGTCGTCGATCATCTGCACCGATCTCATCGGTGGCACCACCATGGTGAGCCTCTTGTTCTTATCTTCTTTCCGAAAGGAAAAATATTCTTATTTGTATGTTTAGATAGATATATACTTGTATAATTTTCTTACTTTTATTATTGCATCTTATATAGTGCGATGGTTTTGGTATCCGCCCCCGTCGGCCCTCGTCCTGTCTATGATTCGGATGTGGTATATATTATCTTTTCATAACTATTGGTTCATTTATTATTTATGACAATTATGCCAACCAACGTGACATAGATTTTATTCATCTAGGAGGTTGTTGAACCGGAAATTCCAACCGACCCTATTGTCGAGAGGTTAAATTTAGTTGAAGAAGAAAACAATTTGTTGAAGGAAAAAATTAGAAAAATTGAGGAGGAGAAGATGATATTGGAGTTGCATGTTGCGGATGTCGTCGATGATCACAAGATCAAGATGGATGCAATGCGCTTGAAGATTAGAAAGATTAGAAAATATGCCATTCATACCGAGGCTTGGTATCATTATGCCGTTGGATCAGTTGTTACATTGGTTGCGATTATGATCGCATTTGTTTTCGCATTGAAATGTTTTACATAGTTTCAGTGTATGTTTTAATTAATTTAGATGCTCTGTAGAGCTTTATGTTGTTAGATGGCACTAACAAAAAAAATGTGTTTTCAAATTTGAAAAGTAATGGCACTAACAGAAAGTTTATAATTTTCCTAAAACTAAAGGCAAAAAGAATTAAAAAATAAAGCAAAAAACAAAAGAAAATAAATAATGCAGAAAACAAAACAAAAAAACAACAATAAGTATTTTTTTGTAAGTAGAAACCAAATAAAATAAATAAAGCAAGAAAGAAAACAAAAAAAAGTGTTTTCAAATTTGAAAATTAGTAATGGCACTAACAA
>NC_041383.1:695981371-695982304 GCF_002162155.2 Triticum dicoccoides | reverse complement strand
AAAACTAGAAGCAAAAAGATTTAAAAAATAGAGCAAAAAACAAAAGAAAATAAATAATGCAGAAAACAAAACAAAAAAACAACAATAAGTATTTTGTTGTAAGTAGAAACAAAATAAATTAAATAAAGCAAGAAAGAAAACAAAAAAAAGTGTTTTCAAATTTGAAAATTAGTAATGGCACTAACAGAAAGTTTATAATTTTCCTAAAACTAGAAGCAAAAAGATTTAAAAAATAGAGCAAAAAACAAAAGAAAATAAATAATGCAGAAAACAAAACAAAAAAACAACAATAAGTATTTTGTTGTAAGTAGAAACAAAATAAATTAAATAAAGCAAGAAAAAAAATGCCACCTACTGGGCCGCCACGGCCTGAATACGACTTGTATCCCTAATTTGGGCTAGGATTCAGGCCCGCAGAAGGCCCAGAAGGACCAACAGGCAAAGAAGGAGCAAGTAGGCCCATAAGCCTGCAGTACGAAGGAGTTCAAGAGGGGAGCGGCAGTGGGGCTTATAAACAACTACGCTCCCCTCTCAACTAGCGAGGTGGGACTAAATTTTGGCCCCGATGCGGGCAGCGCAGGGGCCTTTGGTCCCGGTTGGTGGCACCAACCGGGACTAAAGGGGTGGGCTTTAGTCCCGGTTAGAGCCACCAACCGGGACCAAAGGCCGCAGCTTCCCGCCCTTTGGGCTGCCAAAATTGAGGCCTTTGGTCCCAGTTGGTGGCACCAACCTGGACTAAAGGGGGCATTAGTCCCGGTTGGTGCCACCAACCGGGACCAATTCCCCTTGTATATAAGTGGCACTTTGCAGTTTTGCAGTTCATCGCCACATTGCCCCCCCCCCGACGACGCCGAACGCATCGACGCCGCCAGGCTGCCCCGACGCCGCCCGCCGCTCCCGCCGTCGCCGTCGCCGTCGCCGTCGCCCGCGCCC
>NC_041383.1:695973709-695979241 GCF_002162155.2 Triticum dicoccoides | reverse complement strand
AGCCACTGGAATGCAGACACGTGGATGCCTTTTGGTCCCGGTTGGAGCCACCAACCGGGACCAAAGGCCCCCTGACTGGGCTCGGCGCACAGGGCCACGTGGAGGCACATTGGTCCCGGTTCGTGTTTGAACCGGGACTAATGGGTTGAGGTATTAGTAACGACCCATTAGTCCCGGTTCCCGAACCGGGACTAAAGGCCCTTACGAACCGGGACTGATTGGTGGTTTTCTACTAGTGTAGCCATCAGGAACACACGTATTGTCTCCTTCCATCCATACGTCTATATCGATATCTCTCGGGGCATCTTCTATCGCGCACTCACCTTGCCACTCGATCTCCCACCACTACAAAAAAAGACACATCCGTGACATTTTGGGCCAAATTAAATTTTTTTCTGTCATACATATGACACTTCTATGATGATAATTGTCACAAAACCCGGTATCATCATAGATGTGGTGGGCTCCTACTTCTATGCCAAAAAATCATGATAGAAAATGGGCTTTTCGTCCTGGGCGGGCCGGATACGCAGCTGCATGACATTCTTTGGGCCGTCCATGACGGAAAAAACCGTGGTAGAAGCGAGGGGGAGGAAAATTTTGGGGAGTTGCCGGTTACGGTGGGAGAGGGATGCACGTTTCTCTCATACAGGTACGCGCGTGTGTGCGAGGCGTTGGCTCTAACTGAAGCCGAGCGAGGCGTTGGGCTCTAACTGAACCCGAGCGATTGCACTGTAGGCTACGCGTTACTGAACCCGAGGGATCGATCGATGGCTGCTAACTGAACCCGATGGAGCGATTCCTTCGCTACTACTGCTAACTGAAGCCGATCAGTTGGATGAACAGTGAGTGTTGCGGGGGGGGTTGGATGAACAGTGTGGATGAACAGTAGATGGTGGAGGGGTGGCCGTGGAGGGGTGGTTGAACAGGACCCCGTGGTGTGGAGGGTTGGATGAACAGTAGACAGTGGAGGGCTGCTGGTGGAGGGGTGGTTGAACAGGACCCCGTGGTGTGGAGGGTTGGATGTACAGTAGACGGTGGAGGGTGCCCGTGGAGGGGTGGTTGAACAGTAGCCAGTGGAGTAGCGCGCAGTGGAGGTTGGATGAACAGGAGCCCGTGGAGGCTGGAGGAGGTCGACGGTAGCCCGTGGGAGGCTGGAGGAGGTCGACGGTGGAGATGAACTGTATCCCGTGGAGTCCCATTTTGCGGTACGCCACACCCCTCCCCCCCGTTTCGACCGTAGCACTCCAACACAAGTCCGTTTCATCCGTTTTGTGGTACGCCACACCCCTCCCAATGAACAGGACCCCCGTTTCGACCGTAGGAGGTCCGTTTCCTCCGTTTTGCGGTACGCCACACCCCTGCTGATCAACAGGACCCCCGTTAAGACCATAGGAGGTCCGTTTCCTCCGTTTTGTGGTACGCCACACCCCTGCCGATCAACAGGACCCCCGTTTCGACCGTAGGATGTCCATTTCCTCCGTTTTGCGGTACGCCAGGCCCCTCCCGATCAACAGGACCCCGTTTCGAACATGGCCAGTCGAACACAAGGCCTCGCTTCCATCGCCTGTTCCGTCCAATCCCTCCCGATGAACACGACCACGCATTCCGTTCTGACCCAGCCGGTTGGCTCCCCATGAACACGACGACGATGTTGTTTCTCCGTTCCGACCCAGCCATGTACGTATGCGCGATAGGCGTTAGAGACCCTGCCCGTATGTACGTATGTGGCCGTATTTTCGTTCTTGCACCCTTGCTGTTGTACTTACGTGTAGATGCTACGTGCGCGCCTCTACTATGACACGTGTGCGCCTCTACATCTACGACACGTGCGCGCCTCTACATCGACCAGTATGTACGTACATGTTCGCGACCAGATTGACAACGCTACGTACGCTTCGACTAGGTGGGTCCCGACTGCCAGGCACTTCCTTGCGTGCGAAGATGTAGCTGGTGGGTCCCGGCAGTCAGGGGGGCGAATCGTTTTTTTTGCCCGGACGGACTTCCCTGCGTGCGAAGATGTAGCTGGTGGGTCCCAGCAGTCAGGGGGCGAATCTTTTTTTCTGCCCGAACGCACTTCCTTGCGTGCGAAGATGTAGCTGGTGGGTCCCAGCAGTCAGGGGGAAACATTTTTTTCGCGAAATATAGTGGCCCGCCCGGTAGGTCCCAGCTGTCAGGTGGAGGAATCATTATTTTTCGCGTAATAAGGAGGCACTTCCTTGCTGCGGTCGTGGACCCAGCTGTCAGCCCCTCCACGTATAGTCCACGTCTGATGGAAATTGTTCCTTGACAATGTTGACCATGCTGCGCCGAGAGCACCAGGGCGGTGGATGACCGCAAGGCCTAGCAAGGGGACGACGGGGAGCCGGGGAAGACGCGGCAGTGGAAGCCCGCGCGGAGAGGAGTACGAGGGTTCACTGGTTCGGCTGCATTGTGAGGCTGCCGTCGCTGTAGGGCCTGGCCAACGGTGGAAATAGTAGGGGGTGGTGAGGCCACCGCGGCAGCACAGTGGGCCACAGGAGGCAGGAGCATGCGGCATGACCGGCGCTGCTTTGGGCGGCTGCAGCAAGAAGACCAGAGGTTGAAGAAGCACTACGGCCGTTGGATGGACATCGTACGGTCACTGGAGCTAGAATCGTTCATATTGACTAAGTTGACAAAGCCCTCCATCCCCGTCAACTTAGTTGGCCCACAAGTCATCCTCCCACTATGGTGGGTCCCATCTAGCAGGGTGGGTATTCATTTTTTGTGTGCGTAATAAGGAGGCACTTCCTTGCGTGCGAAGATATAGCTGGTGGGTCCGACATGTCAGCGTGGGGAACGTTTTTTCGCGGAATACAGAGGCCCTTCCGGTGGGTCCCAGCTATCAGGTGGAGGAATCTTTATTTTGCGCGTACAGTCCATGACCGATGGATGTCGTTCATTGACCACGTTGACCACGCCGCGCCGAGAGCACCATGGCGGTGGACGACGGCGAGGCCTATGAAGGGAACGACACGGAGCCGGGGAAGACTCGGCAATGGTTGCCCACGCGGTGGGGAGTACGAGGGTTTACTGGTCCGGCTGCCGTCGCCGGAAAATAATAGGAGGTGTGGGTGAGTAGAGGAATGGCCTGGCCAGCAATGAAGTAGGGTGGGGCGGTGCGGCCTGTGTGGCAGCACAGCCGGCCACGGGAGGCGGGAGCAGGCAGTCCCACCGGAGCTAGTTTGGGTGGCTGGAGCAAGAAGATCAGATATTGAAGAAGCAGCATGGACGTTGGATTAACATCCACCAGTCACTGCTGCTAGAATCATTTGTGGACTAAGTTGACAAAGCCAAAGTACACGTCAACCTAGTAGACCGACAAGTCAGCCTCTAAATCTGTTCCAAACAGCATACAACCCGAAATTTCTAGCCGGATTCAAATTAATTTTAAATCTAAATATACCTTAATTTAAATTCAATGAAATTTTACCCGCACAAAAACAATGAAATTTAAAATATCAAAATCCGAAAGAAAACAGTATTTGGGAACTAATTGCCTGTTTGCTGTATTTTTTTCATTTTGCAGCCCATTTATTATTACTTATAGCCCATTTATTATTACTTATAGCCCATTTCTTATTACTTATAGCCCATTTCTTATTACTTATAGTCCATTTTCTGGGCAAAATGCATCCCTCCTCGTCTTGAAAGATTTCTGGCCCAGCAGGGCGTAGAAAAGCAAATAGCCCTATGTTGGTTATTCTGCAAAAAACAAAATAGCTGGCTAGCCATTTTTCAGAAAGGAAAAAAACAAACTGGGCTGGTCATGTGCTAAACATATGAAATACAAGCCTGGGCTAGACGGGTCACGGGTCCTGTACAACCCAGTTGATACCCTTCTCCGTCCCAAAAAAACAAAATTACTGCACGCGCTGCTGGGTCCCTACTGTCATCCTCACCATGTACAGTCATCTCCTTATTCCTCTCGGTTGTTGACCATGTTGACAACACCGGCGGGCGGCACCGCGGCGAGCGCGGAGGACGATGGTGAGGCCTCGGACGGGAACGAACAGGAGCCGGGGAAGACCACAGCTAGCCGTGGGAGGCGGGAACAGGCGGTCTTGTCGACGCTGGTTTGGCTTTGGCGGCTCGAGGAAGAAGAGACTGAAGAAACACGACATACGTTGAATGTCAATCGAACGGTCAAGGTTGGCACAATCGTTTTTTGACTAAGCGGACACCAAGTAGCATACTTTTCTATATATAGGAAGAAAACTGCAAGGAAAATGCGTTCGTTTGTCGTCCTCCTCACAGGGAACGTTCGCCACATAAGTGACTAGCACCCTTGGTTTTCAACCGAGAGGTCTTGGGTTTGAGTCCGAGGAACTCTCAATTTTGTCCTCCTTCCTTCCTCGCAAAAAAGGGAAAGAAAATCAAAGACTTGGGAAGGCGTACAGAACAAGCTAGTGTACCAGTAAAGAGACGTTGCCGAATTTTAGAAAAAAGAAAGACGTGCTCCTGTAGCTGGTTCAAATCCAAACCTAGACTATGACTATATATGGTGCTATGCTACTCTGCAAGTAATGAAACGGACATATCCAACGTTCGCTTCTCCTCTTCTCTACTTACTCTGCCTAGCATCAGAAGCTCTGGCTGCAGCAACCATGTCCGCTGGCTGCTCGTCCACCTGCTCTTCAGCAGGAAACAACCAGATATGCGCCAAGTCGCCACCCGTACCATCGCCTATGCGTCTCATCACACCCCCGCCGGCACGCGCATCGTAGCCGATTGCTCATCACAACCAACTACCGTTGGTGTGGTGCCACTGCTGCAAATCATGCAGAGTCATCCATCGCGTCTCAACCACAATCCGCAACCCTAGCCGAGTGTTCTACAAATGCCCGAATCATGGGGTAATAATATGCTTAAGTGTTGTTCTGCTGCTTTCAGTTGCTGATTTTTTTAATAGTTTGGTTGATGATCTTCCAATTTGATTCGTGCAGAAAAGGGAAGATTCATGTGATTTGTATTTCTGGGAAGTTGCTGATGTGGGGGAATGCAACTACGCTGATTATTTGGTTAGCCGAGGAATCCCAATACCAGCAGGTTGGGGTGTTGGACAAGTAACTGAAGGAACGGCAAAAGAGGAAGATGCAGAGCAGAAGGTTAAAGACGCAGTTCCTCTGATCATGGCCAAGCAACAGCTACTGAACGGCCTTGACAGCAATGAGGAGATGAAAGAGCTTGTGAAGATAATGGGCAAAATCGATGTGCTTTGTAGGATGATTGTCTCTTTATTTGCAATGTATCACTACTAGGGAAAATGCTATACACAGAATCTTAGCAGCAGCGAGGGTTAAAAACCCTCGCTACTGCTACTTACTAGCAGCGCAGGTTTTTAAACCTTGCTACTACTAAGTTGATAGTAGCAGCGCGGGTTTGTAACCCTCGCTACTACTAAGCGGTCTCTACCGTGCCCCCCGGGATATGCCATAGTAGTAGCGAGGGTTTTTAACCCTCGCTACTACTAAGTCGATAGCAGTAGCGCGGGTTTTAACCGCGCTACTG
>NC_041383.1:695968310-695973600 GCF_002162155.2 Triticum dicoccoides | reverse complement strand
ATGTCAAAAAATAAAAGAAAATAAGTTTCCCATGTGATATGTGGTCTAGTTGTTGGGAAAATTTACAAATATGAATTTCGACTTTATTTGCAAAATCTCTCTGGAAAATTGTAAAATGGCCATAACTTTTGCATACGAACTCGGATGAAAAAGTTTTTTATATGAAAAATCATCTACTCGAAAAGTTACATCTGAATTTAACGTGGGGGAACCCCGTTAAACATTTTTAAAATCCTCAAAAGCCTAACAGAAAAAAGTTACGGGGCTTTTAAGATCTGGAGGCAAAAAAATTCAAAAAAAAATCAGTTTTTTTTTAATTTTTGTTAAATCTGGTCAAACTATGGTCAAACTAATTATTCAAGAATATTAGTGTTACTAAATAATTATTTTAGTTTTTTTGAATTTTGGTCAAACTATGGTCAAACTATGGTCAAACTATGGTCAAACTATGGTCAAATCTGGTCAAACTGTTGTCAAACTATGGTCAAACTAATTATTCAAGAAATATTAGTGTTACTAATTTTTTAGAACAATAGTTTCAAACTCAAACAGTGAAATGTGTGACTTCATGCTCAAGCTAAATTCCTGAGGTTAATAGGATTGACATCTTACTATTGTCAGGAAAACAACAACTGCTGACTTGGAAACGAGGGAGAATAGAACCCGGAAGTTAAGCGTGCTCAGGCTGGAGTAGTGAGAGGATGGGTGACCGTCCGGGAAGTTAGATGATTTGGAATGATGAGGGGTGATTAGAGATTAAACTGAGCAGCGATGAGGGGTGATTAGAGATTTGAGGTTAAAATAATTCAGAAATTTGAAAATTAGGGAAAAAAATTCAAAAACAAATTTCAAAAAAATTCAAAAAAAATTCAGAGATTACAGATTAGTAGTAGCGCGGGTTTCTAGCCACACTACTGCTATATGTTAGGTATAGCGCGGGTTGCACCCGCGCTACTACTATAAGTTAGCTGTAGCGCCTTATTAGTAGCGCGGGTACCCGCGCTACTAATAGGCCCAAAACCCGCGATGCTGCTAGGCTTTTCCCTAGTAGTGCCATCGAAACACTTTGGAGAAACATCCGGGCCAAAGCCACAGCAAGATCCCATCCGTGTAGACCCGACGCGTCTGTTTCCCCTCTCCAGGTGCCGGCGGCGGTGCCGTCCGTGAGGGGGGCACACCCCGGAGATGTGTGACGGGGATTTGCAACTGCCACAACATTTCCAGACTTGTGAGAGGCCACCTACGCAAGATTTGGCGGCATGTGCTAGCCCCCGAAGGCCGCCGGCCAGAGTCGTAGGCACGCGAAGAGCAATCCCGGAGATGGAAGTTTATGAGATACTTCTCCATCACCAAAAATTATGAAAAATTGCCATCAGTCCTATAGCACATGTGCCCACGTCATGTAAAAACTCATGATTTTATCCCGCTCCGAGTATTTAAAAATATTCACACCGCATCGTTACCGCAGAACATCTACTACTGTGTCATCGCCGTTCGTGAGGGGGGCCACACCCCGGAGACGTGTGCCGCCTCTTGGGACATGCCACCACACCGTATGACATGTATGAGGGCCCGGTGCGGTGCTCCGGTGGCATTGCTACCCCCTCCCCCCCCAGGGCCCCCGTCCCGCCAAACCATGTAGCGTTTGACCACGAGATCTAGCCCTTTGACTTTGCATGGACGGGCTTTGACAAGTGGAACTCTCCACCCGGTTGTGTTACGTCAGCCCATCGGAACACCTTGGAGCAACATCCGGGCAAAAGCCACAGCAAGACCCCATCTGTGTAGACCCGACGCATCCGTTTCCCCCCTCCAGGTGCCGGCGGTGGCGCCGTCCGTGAGGGGGGCACACCCCGGAGACGCGTGTCAGGCGTTTGCAACCGCCACAACACTTCCAGACTTGTGAGAGGCCGCCTACGCAAGATTTGGCGGCATGTGCTAACCCACGAAGGCCCCCGGCCAGAGTCGTAGGCAAGCGAAGAGCAACCCGCGGAGAGGGAATTTTATGAGATACTTCTCCATCACCAAAAGTTATGAAAAATTACCATCAGTCCTATAGCACATGTGCCCACGTCGTGTAAAAAACTCATGATTTTATCACGCTCCGAGTATTTAATAATATTCATGCCGCATCGTTACCGTAGAACTTCTACTACTGTGTCATCGCCGTTCGTGTGGGGGGCACACCCCGGAGACATGTGCCGCCTCTTCGGGCATGCCACCACACCGTAAGGCATGTATGAGGGCCCGGTGCGGTGCTCCGGTGGCATTGCTACCCCCCACGGTCAACAACTACTTTCTTCTCATGTTTTTTACTTTACACTCTTTAAAGTTGAGTGTTGAAAAAAATCATCAAAAGTCATGGAATTTATAAACTTTGGTCGTAAAATCATATGAAATATGAGATACAAAAAAGATAGTGCAAAACAAAACAAAGGCAAAAAATATTAGAGCAGAACTTACCGAGGGTCGACTATTGTCCCTCGGAAATATCTACTTTTTCCGAGGGTGACTTTCGGTAGAGCATCTAACCTAGATCTAGGGGACGTATGTTCCGAGAACTGCTCTCGGTAAATCATCTAACCTAGATCTAGAGTCGATTTCTTTTTCGAGGGCAGCTCCGACAAGCACTCGGCAAATGTGACATCGACTACTTAAGCACATTTCCCCCATGTTGATTCTTCTCTCAGCTCCCCACCGACCGGCGCCCCTCCTCCTCTGCTCCCCACCGACCGGTGCCCCTCCACCGCCACCCCCCACAACACACCGAGCTCCTCCCTCCGGTGAGCCCCCCTCCTCCTCTCCATGTGTGTATAGATAGATGGATTGATAGATGGATGCATAGATAGATGGATGGATTGATAGATGGATGCATAGATAGATGGATGGATTGATAGATGGATGCATATATAGATGGATGGACTGATAGGTGGGTGATTGATAGATGGATGGATAGATAGATGGACGGATGCCATGTAGATACATTTTTTTCAAAAGAAAATATGTAGATAATTGTTGATAATGTTGTATGCATGGATGTTATGTGCGGATGCGACAGATGAGATACGTGAGATAGTGTCGATGAGAGTTGTTCTTGGAGGAAGAAAAATCAACTTTTCAGCGATGATGGTTGATTTGTGTGAGCTCCTCATGTTATATCTTGATAACGCTCGAGGGGCTCACCCAGCTCAACCATCATCAAAAGTTGAAATACCCATGAGAGAGTGTCCACCATATATACCACCACCAGTGAGAGTGTCCACCATATATACGTGAAAGAGTGTTGATGAGAGTTGTTCTTGGAGGAAGAAAAATCAACTTTTGAGCGATGACGGTTGGTCTGAATGAACTCCTCATGTTATATCTTGATAACACGCGAGGGTCTCACCCAGCTCAACCATCACCGAAAGTTGAAATACCCGTGAGAGAGTGTCCACCATATATACCACCACCAGCGAGAGTGTCCACCATATATACGTGAGAGAGTGTCATTCAGAGTTGTTCTTGGAGGAAGAAAATCGACTTTTGATGATGGCGGTCGATCTACGTGAGCTCTTCATGTTATATCTTTCATGTTTGATTCTTATGTTATTTTCCATCGTGTGATGAAAGGTGTTAGCATCGATTGATTTTTTGGCTATGGCCTCCTCCAACGACGAAGCTTCCATTAGGGTCGACTCCACGGACACGAGGACCGCTTGGAGGAACTCCCTGAGAAGAACCCATAGCTGATCCTAATGAAGTTTTTTGTGGATCTAGCCAAGAAGAATCCCCGAGATAAAGAGGGCAAGGCTCCACCACGCAAGGAGCCATTGAGTCCATCGACCATCATTCCCGATGATGCTTGGTCCTCCACTGTGGGGGATGCCCCCACGTGCTCTGACTCGACGATCACTGGTTTCACCGACTACACCTCGGAGTAGTCACCTAGATAGTTTGACGTTGATTTAGTGGTATAGTTATATACCTGCTGATATGGACTTGGATGGCCACTTGCGATGCTTTTGATTGTATGAGTGATGAATGCTTATGTTGATTATGTATGATGTGCCTTATTTCTTTTTCTTTTGTAGATGAAGTGGTATGTGGTGTACAGAGGATGATGTCCAGGAGTCTACAATTCATGGTCGGAATGCAATGAACAAATATTTCATTATGAAGGCAACTCCTTCGCCTCATTCAACAACAGAGAGAAGGTAGAGTATCATTACAATCAGTATTTGCTTAAGCAAAAGAGAAAAACAAAATTATGCAATGGTGCAAGCCAGACACGGCTTAGCTGGTTCAGTGGGTTGAAGAACTTCATAATTCTCTTTCAGTTTGTCATAATTGTGGTGTTGCTTTTTATCATATGGTGTATAAATGCGGACCACTTTGTTGTTTAATTAGTAAGTAGGCACTTGTACTAAAGAGCTACTTTGTGATTTGAAATGAAGCTTGTGTGAACTATTTTTGGATTAATGTTTATGTGAGTTTGTTGTTAACCTGTGTGACTTGAAATGCAAGTTTGAGTATTGTATAAATGTTTTTGCTGCACCAACTCGAGAAAAAAATAGTCTGAACAGAACTGGGAACAAATTTTTACCGAGGGCGGCACTCGGCAAAGATGCATGCGCTTGGAGTTGAAGGCACTTGGTTGTTGCAGTTATGCCGAGAGGACTCTCGGTAGAGCAGAGGTTACTGAGCGTCGACTCTCGGCTCTCGGCAATGGCTACCTTTTCCGAGAGTAGCTCTCGGTAATGATAAGGGCACCATCAAAGTTTAGTCTCACCTCGCCTAGAGACAAGCAACAAAACCTATTTAAATAGTGGGATAGTCCAGATGCAGTCAGCTTCGGTATCCATTACACTCTTGTTAAGGAAATGGACTATCACTTTGAATGTTCACCTGTCTCGAGTAGAGAACATTCAAAGTGATAGGCCTTCTTCATAATGGTGGATGCCGGTGTTTTTTTTTATTAATGGTGTCGGAACATGTCCGTTTTGTGCAGGAAGTGCTGGTCATGTTGCTCCGGTGGCCCCATCGGTCTAGGGCATTGTTCGGCACCTAGAGGGGGTGCGGTAGGCCACGGGGAATAACTGCTTCTTCGTGTTAGTGCATGTCATCGCGAGATGAGAGGCCAAGTCTAGGCCCATTGTGGTTTGTGAGGCACATGCCACGTCAAGGATGTGCGTTGCTTATTCAAATAGCACACCACCCCTGCATGCATATGCATGGGCCACGCGCATGTAGGGTGCCCTCCCCCCCTCGGGCGTCTCCATATCGAGCACCCATCCAGTGGCCCCGGTGG
>NC_041383.1:695965594-695967221 GCF_002162155.2 Triticum dicoccoides | reverse complement strand
TCCATGTTAGTGCATGTTATCGCGAGTTCAAAAACCAAGTCTAGGCTCGTTCTGTCACGGGATCACCCACCGAAGATTCTGTCTCGGGGACGGACGCAGCCGGTCCTCGACGTTCCCGCCCGTGTGTGTGCTTTGTGAGGCACGTGTCACGTCAAGAACATGCGTTGCTTATTCAAATAGCACACCACCCCTGCATGCATATGCATGGGACACACGCATGTAGGGGTGCCCTCCCCCCTCGGGCGGTCTCTATATCGAGCACCCATCCGGTGGCCCCGGCGGTCTAGGGCATTATTCGGCACCGAGAGGATGTAGTCCATAGTGAATAACTGCTTCTCCGTGTTAGTGCATGTCATCACGAGATGACAGTCCAAGTCTAGGCCTGTTCTTCGAGATAGTCTATGGGTATCGAGAGGTAATGTGTCCGGTTTGTGCAGCAAGTGCGGGTTATGTTGCTCCGTTGGCCTCGAAACTTCTTGTGCTCTCAAAGAAGGTCATTACATGTATATGCATGGGCTATGCATGGGCTATCCGGTGGCCCTGGCGGTCTAGGAAGTTGACCGGGACCGAGAGAGGGGGTAGGCCACGGTCAACAACTGCTTCTTCTCATGTTTATTACATTACACTCTTTAAATTTCTCTCCCGGTGCCGGTCTAGAAAGTTGACCGGCACCGAGAGAGGGGGTAGGCCACGGTCAACAATTGCTTCTTCTCATGTTTATTACTTTACACTCTTTAAAGTTGAGTTTTAAAATAATTCATCAAAAGTCATGGAATTTATAAACTTTGGTCGTAAAAGCATATGAAATATGAGATACAAAAAAGATAGTGCAAAACAAAGACAAAAAGAGAAGGGAAAAAAATTAGAGCAGTGGTTACCGAGGGCCGACTCTGGGCTCTCGGCAATGGCTACCTTTTCCAAGGGTTGCTCTCAACAAAGCATCTAACCTAGATAGATATCTTTCCTTCTTGTCCATTCTCGATAATATGTATTATACATTTTGTTGTTGTTTTCTTTCATGCTTGGCAAACAACCTTAGCACATCATAATTACCGTCTTGTGTTTTCTTCTTCGGATGGGCCTCATCCGGTTCTAGATACCGGCACCCCTCCGGTGGCCCCAGCGGTCTAGGGCGTTGTTCAGCACCTAGAGGGGGTAGGCCACGGGGAATAACTGCTTCTTCGTGTTAGTGCATGTCATCGCGAGATGACAGACCAAGTCTAGGCCCGTTCTATCACGGGATCGCCCATCGAAGACTCTATCTTAGGGATGAACGCAGCCGGTCCTCGACGTTCCCACCCGTGTGTGTGGTTTGTGAGGCACGTGCCACGTCAAGGATGTGCATTGCTTATTCAAATAGCACACCACCCCTGCATGCATATGCATGGGCCACACGCATGTAGGGGTGACCTCCCCCCATCGTCGGGCGGTCTCCATATCAAGCACCCATCCGGTGGTCCCGGCGGTCTAGGGAATTATTCGGCACCGAGAGGGTGTAGTCTATGGTGAATAACTGCTTCTCCATGTTAGTGCATGTCATCGCGAGTTGACAGACCAAGTCTAGGCTCGTTCTGTCACGGGATCACCCACCGAAGAGTCTGTCTCGGGGACGGACGCAACCGGTCCT
>NC_041383.1:695957606-695964301 GCF_002162155.2 Triticum dicoccoides | reverse complement strand
TCCGCGTTAGTGCATGTCATCGTGAGTTGACAGACCAAGTCTAGGCTTGTTCTGTCAAGGGATCACCCACCGAAGATTCTGTCTCGGGGACGGACGCAGTCGGTCCTCGACGTTCCCGCCCGTGTGTGTGGTTTGTGAGGCACGTGTCACGTGAAGGACGTGTGTTGCTTATTCAAATAGCACACCACCCTGCATGCATATGCATGGGCCACACGCATGTAGGGGTGCCCTCCCCCCTTGGGCAGTCTCTATATCGAGCACCCATCAGGTGGCCCCAGCGGTCTAGGGCATTATTCGGCACCGAGAGGGTGCAGTCCATGGTGAATAACTGCTTCTCCGTGTTAGTGCATGTCATCTTGAGATGACAGACCAAGTCTAGGCCCGTTCTTCGAGATAGTCTATGGGTATTGAGACGGAATGTGTCCGGTTTGTGCAGGAAGTGCGGGTCATGTTTCTCCGTTGGCATCGAAACTTCTTGTGCTCTCAAAGAAGGCCATCGCATGTATATGCATGGGCTATGCATGGGCTATCCGGTGGCCCCGATGGTCTAGGAAGTTGACCGGCACCAAGAGAGTGGGTAGGCCATGGTAAATAACTGCTTCTTCTCATGTTTATTACTTTACACTCTTTAAAGTTCTCTCTCGGTGTTGGTCTAGAAAGTTTACCGACACCGAGAGAGGGGGTAGGCCACGGTCAACAACTGCTTCTTCTCATGTTTATTACTTTACACTCTTTAAAGTTGAGTTTTGAAATAATTCATCAAAAGTGATGAAATTTTTAACTTTGGTCGTAGAAGCATATGAAATATGAGATACAAAAAAGATAGTTCAAAACAAAGGCAAAAAGAGAAGGGAAAAAAATAGAGCAGTGGTAACCGAGGGTCGATTCTCGGCTCTCGGTAATGGCTACCTTTTCCGAGAGTTGCTCTCGACAAAGCATCTAACCTAGCTAGATATCTTTCCTTCTTGTCCATTCTCGATAATATGTATTATACTTTTTGTTGTTGATTTATTTCATGCTTGGCAAACAACCTTAGCACATCATAATTACCGTCTTGTGTTTTCTTCTTCAGATGGGCCTCGTCCGGTTCTAGAGACCGGCACCCCTCCGATGGCCCCGGCGGTCTAGGGCATTGTTCGGCACCTAGAGGGGGAGGTCACGGGGAATAACTGCTTCTTCATGTTAGTGCATGTCATCGCGAGATGACAGACCAACTCTAGGTCCGTTCTGTCACGGGATCGCCCACCGAAGACTCTATCTCGGGGACGAACGCAGCCGGTCCTTGACATTCCCGCCAGTGCGTGTCGTTTGTGAGGCACGTGTCACGTCAAGGTCGTGTGTTGCTTATTCAAATAGCACACCACCCCTGCATGCATATGCATGGGCCACACGCATGTAGGTGTGCCCTCCCCCCCCCCCTCGGGTGGTCTCTATATCGAGCACCCATCCGGTGGCCCCGGTGGTCTAGGGCATTATTCGGCACCGAGAGGGTGTAGTCCACGGTGAATAACTGCTTCTCCGTGTTAGTGCATGTCATCGCGAGATGATAGACCAAGTCTAGGCCCATTCTTCGAGATAGTCTATGGGTATCGAGAGGGAATGTGTCCGGTTTGTGCAGGAAGTGCGGGTCCTGTTGCTGCGTTGGCCTCGAAACTTCTTGTGCTCTCAAAGAAGGCCATCGCATGTACTTGCATGGGCTATCCGGTGGCCTCGGCGGTCTAGGAAGTTGACCGACACCAAGAGAGGGGGTAGGCCATGGTGAACAACTGCTTCTTCTCATGTTTATTACTTTACACTCTTTAAAGTTCTCACTAGGTGTCGGTCTAGAAAGTTGACCGGTACCGAGAGAGGGGGCAGGCCACGGTTAACAACTGCTTCTTCTCATGTTTATTACTTTACACTCTTTAGAGTTGAGTTTTGAAATAATACATCAAAATTGATGGAATTTATAAACTTTGGTCTAAAAGCATATGAAATATCAGATACAAAAAAGATAGTGCAAAACAAAGACAAAAAGAGAAGGGAAAAAATTAGCGCAGTGGTTACCGAAGGTCGAACCTCAGCTCTCAGTAATGGCTACCTTTTCCGAGAGTTGCTCTCGACAAAGCATCTAACGTAGCTAGATATCTTTCCTTCTTGTCCATTCTCGATAATATGTATTATACTTTTTTTGTTGTTTTCTTTCGTGCTTGGCGAACAACCTTAGCACATCATAATTACTGTCTTGTGTTTTCTTCTTCGGATGGGCCTCGTCCGGTTCTAGAGACCGGCACCCCTCCGGTGGCCCCGGCGGTCTAGGGCATTGTTCGGCACCTAGAGGGGTTAGGCCACGGGGAATAACTGCTTCTTCATGTTAGTGCATGTCATCGTGAGATGACAGACCAAGTCTAGGCCCATTCTATCACGAGATCGCCCACCGAAGACTCTATCTCGGGGACGAACGCAGCCGGTCCTCGACGTTCCTGCCCGTGTGTGTGGTTTGTGAGGCATGTGCCACGCCAAGGACGTGCGTTGCTTATTCAAATAGCACACCACCCCTGCATGCAAATGCATGGGCCACGCGCATGTAGGGGTGCCCTCCCCCCCTCGTCGGGCGGTCTCCATATCGAGCACCCATCCGGTGGCCCCGGTGGTCTAGGGCATTATTCGGCACCGAGAGGGTGTAGTCCATGGTGAATTACTGCTTCTCCGTGTTAGTGCATGTCATCGCGAGTTGACAGACCAAGTCTAGGCTCGTTCTGTCACGGGATCACCCACCGAAGATTCTGTCTCAGGGACGGACGCAGCCGGTCCTCGACGTTCCTGCCCGTGTGTGTGGTTTGTGAGTCACGTGTCACGTCAAGAACATGTGTTGCTTATTCAAATAGCACACCACCCCTGCATGCATATGCATGGGCCACACGCATGTAGGGGTGCCCTCCCCCCCCCCTCGGGCGGTCTCTATATCGAGCACCCATCCGGCATTGAGAGGGTGTATTCCACGGTGAATAACTACTTCTCCGTGTTAGTGCATGTCATCGAGAGATGACAGACCAAGTCTAGGCCTGTTCTTCGAGATAGTCTATGGGTATCGAGAGGGAATGTGTCCGGTTTGTGCAGGAAGTGTGGGCCATGTTGCTCCGTTGGCCTCGAAACTTCTTGTGCTCTCAAAGAACGCCATCGCATGTATATGCATGAGCTATGCATGGGCTATCCGGTGGCCCCGGCGGTCTAGGAAGTTGACCGGCACCAAGAGAGGGGGTAGGCCACGCTCAACAACTGCTTCTTCTCATGTTTATTACTTTACACTCTTTAAAGTTGAGTTTTGAAATAATTCATCAAAAGTGATGGAATTTATAAACTTTCGTCGTAAAAGCATATGAAATATGAGATACAAAAAAGATAGTGCAAAACGAAGACAAAAAGAGAAGGGGAAAAAATTAGAGCAGTGGTTACCGAGGGTCAATTCTCGGATCTCAGTAATGGCTACCTTTTCTGAGAGTTGCTCTCGACAAAGCATCTCACCTAGCTAGATATCTTTCCTTCTTGTCCATTCTCGATAATATGTATTATATCTTTTGTTGTTGTTTTATTTCATGCTCGCCAAACAACCTTAGCACATCATAATTACAGTCTTGTGTTTTCATCTTCGGATGGGCCTCGTCCGGTTCTAGAGACTGGCACCCCTCCGGTGGCCCCAGCGGTCTAGGGTGTTGTTTGGCACCTAGAGGGGGTAGGCCATGGGGAATAAATGCTTCTTCGTGTTAGTGCATGTCATCGCGAGATGACAGACCATGTCTAGGCCCGTTCTGTCACGGGATCGCCCACCGAATACTCTGTCTCGGGGACGAACGCAGCCGGTCCTCGATGTTCCTGCCCGTGTGTGTGGTTTGTGAAGCACGTGCAACGTCAAAGTCGGGTGTTGCTTATTCAAATAGCACACCACCCCTGCATGCATATGCATGGGCCACGCGCATCGAGGGGTGCCCTCCCCCCTCATCGGGCGGTCTCCATATCGAGCACCCATCCGGTGGCCCCGGCAGTCTAGGGCGTTATTCGGCACCGAGAGGGTATAGTCCACGGTGAATAACTGCTTCTTTGTGTTAGTGCATGTCGTCGCGAGTTGACAGACCAAGTCTAGGCTCGTTCTGTCACGGGATCACCCACCGAAGATTCTATCTCGGGGACGGACGCAGCCGGTCCTCGACGTTCCTACTTGTGTGTGTGGTTTTTGAGGCACGTGTCACGTCAAGGACGTGCGTTGCTTATTCAAATAGCACACCACCCCTGCATGCATATGCATGGGCCACACGCATGTAGGGGTGCCCTCCCCCCCTCGGGCAGTCTCTATATCGAGCACCCATCCGGTTGCCCCGGCGGTCTTGGGCATTATACAGCACAGAGAGGGTGTAGTCCACGGTGAATAACTGCTTCTCTATGTTATTGCATGTCATCGCGAGATGACAGACCAAGTCTAGGCCTGTTCTTCGAGATAGTCTATGTGTATCGAGAGGGAATGTGTCCAGTTTGTGCAGGAAGTGTGGGTCCTGTTGCTCCGTTGGCCTCTAAACTTCTTGTGCTCTCAAAGAAGGCTGTCGCATGTATATGCATGGGCTATCCGGTGGCCCCGGCGGTCTAGGAAGTTGACCGGCACCAAGAGAGGGGGTAGGCCACGGTCAACAACTGCTTCTTCTCATCTTTATTACTTTACACTCTTTAAAGTTCTCTCTCGGTGCCGGTCTAGAAAGTTGACCAGCACTGAGAGAGGGGGTAGGCCACGGTCAACAACTGCTTCTTCTCATGTTTATTACTTTACACTCTTTAAAGTTGAGTTTTGAAATAATTCATCAAAAGTGGTGGAATTTATAAACTTTGGTCGTAAAAGCATATGAAATATGAGATACAAAAAAGATAGTGCAAAACAAAGACAAAAAGAGAAGGGAAAAAAATTAGAGCAGTGGTTAACGAGGGTCGATTCTTGGCTCTCGGTAATGGCTACCTTTTCCGAGAGTTGCTCTCGACAAAGCATCTAACCTAGCTAGATATCTTTCCTTCTTGTCCATTCTCGATAATATGTATTGTACTTTTTGTTGTTGTTTTCTTTCATGCTCGGCAAAAACCTTAGCACATCATAATTACCGTCTTGTGTTTTCTTCTTCGGATGGGCCTCGTCCGGTTCTAGAGACCGGCACACCTCCGGGGGCCTCGGCTTTCTAGGGCATTGTTCGGCACCTAGAGGGGAGGGCACGGGGAATAACTGCCTCTTCGTGTTAGTGCATGTCATTGCGAGATAACAGACCAAGTCTATGTCTGTTCTGTCACGGGATCACCCACCGAAGACTCTATCTCGGGGACGAACGCAGCCGGTCCTCGACGTTCCCGCCCGTGTGTGTGGTTTGTGAGGCACGTGCCATGTCAAGGACGTGCGTTTCTTATTCAAATAGCACACCACCCCTGCATGCATATGCATGGGCCACGCGCATGTAGGGGTGCTCTCCCCTCGTCGGGCGGTCTCCATATCGAGCACCCATCCGGTGGCCCCGGTGGTCTAGGGCGTTATTCGGCACTGAGAGGGTGTAGTCCACGATGAATAACTGTTTCTCCGTGTTAGTGCATGTCATCGCGAGTTGATAGACCAAGTCGAGGCTCGTTCTGTCACGGGATCACCCACCAAAGATTCTGTCTCGGGGACGGACGCAGCCGGTCCTCTCCCTCCCGTGTGTGTGGTTTGTGAGGCCCGTGTCATGTCAAGGACGTGCATTGCTTATTAAAATAGCACACCACCCCTGCATGCATATGCATGGGCCACACGCATGTAGGGCTGCCCTCCCCCCCCCTCGGGCGATCTCTATATCGAGCACCCATCTGGTGGCCCCGACGGTCTAGGGCATTATTCGGCAGCGAGAGGGTGTTGTCCATGGTGAATAATTGCTTCTCCGTGTTAGTGCATGTCATCGCGAGATGACAGACCAAGTCTAGGCCCATTCTTCGAGATAGTCTATGGGTATCGAGAGGAAATGTGTCCGGTTTGCGCAGGAAGTGTGGGTCATGTTGCTCTGTTGGCCTTGAAACTTCTCGTGCTCTCAAAGAAGGCCATCGCATGTATATTCATGGGCTATGCATGGGCTATCCGGTGGCCCCAGCGGTCTAGGAAGTTGACCGGCACCGAGAGAGGGGGTAGGCCACGGTCAACAACTGCTTCTTCTCGTGTTTACTACTTTACACTCTTTAATGTTCTCTCTCGGTGCCGGTCTAGAAAAATGACCGGCACCGAGAGAGGGGGTAGGCCATGGTCAACAACTACTTCTTCTCATGTTTATTACTTTACACTCTTTAAAGTTGAGTTTTGAAATAATTCATCAAAAGTCATGGAATTTATAAACTTTGGTCGTAAAAGCATATGAAATATGAGATACGAAAAAGATAGTGCAAAACAAAGACAAAAAGAGAAGGGAAAAAAATTAGAGCAGTGGTTACCGAGGGTCGATTCTCCGCTCTCGGTAATGGCCACCTTTTCCGAGAGTTGCTCTCGGTAAAGCATCTAACCTAGATCTTAACCGTTCCACTTTCTTTCTATCTTCATTCTTCTCCTCTCTGTTCCCCGCTCCACCACCGCTGCCACCGCCGAAATCACCACCGCCGCCCTCAACCATCACCAACTGCCGCCGCCACCCCTCCTCCACCGCCCCCAACTGCAGGCACCGCCACCCCTCCTC
>NC_041383.1:695953985-695957356 GCF_002162155.2 Triticum dicoccoides | reverse complement strand
CTGCCGCCGCCGCCGCCGCCGAAATCACCGCCGCCACCCCTCCTCCACCGCCCCCAACTGCAGCCACCACCACCCCTCCTCCACCACCACCAACTGCGGCCACCGCCCCCAACTTTCGTAAGCTTCATGGCCGGCGGCTGGCGTGGCAGTTCTTCGATGCGGCGCGAGGACGGTCGCCATAGCGGATCTCCTCGGGTAGTGTGGCAGCTGGACATGCCCTCAAGTTAGTACAAAACCGGCCCCTCCTCCCTCTCTCGTCTCTGTATCTTGTCCTCCTCTGCCATTGAGATTCATGGTGGCAGGGGTCCTCTTTCTCAGGCAATGCCTCCGGTGGAGCAGGCAATGATCATTAGTTAGTGAATAAATATTCAATGCCATTAGTGAAGTAGTGTTGGATGTGCAAAAATCTTGGATGTGCGAAAATCTTACCTCATGAGTTTGTAGTTTGTAGTTTTACAAGTTTGCAGTTTTGGATGTGCGAAAATCTTGCCTCATGAGTTAAACTCGCCTCCTTTATATAAGTAGGATTGAATGCACCTGCAAGTCAGATTTGATAAGATCTAAAGAGTGGGAATCATATATGAATTATGCTTGTTGGCATATATTACATCCAGTTAAAATGAAGCTTGAATAAACCATGGAGTATGATTCAATACTTTTTATTTACCATTTTGGTTGTGCTTATACTCTTCTTTCACATAACTTACGATTTTTTTAGTTTGGACATATAGACCGGCTCCACTTTTATATTGAAATATTGAAATGAAACCAAGCATCCAACTAGTCATTGTCCCTAACATAGATATGTAAACAATCAACAAAGTGAATACCTGTTGGCTTGGTTTTCTTTAATGAAAATCGGAAGGGGAAAACCCTTCTTTGATCAAAAAAAAGTTTGATTCCTATTGAAGTAGTGTGGTTAATATTCACCATATTTATTTTATTTTTCACATTCTGATGGGGGCACTAGTAAGTACCGGAGAGTCCCGATTGGTAGGACCGAATCGTCCGCCTCCCACCAGTCCACTCCCGATGACGAGTCATCATTGGATGGCGATGTCGGAGTGGACTTAGATGGACCAGATCCGCTCGCTACTGAGTCGGGCGACATGGAGGCTTCGGACGGCTCGGGGTCTACCTCGAGCAACGTTTCCAAGAGGAAGAAATCCGGGCGTGGTCCGGGGAAGGTCCCAGAACCAACTGCTGCCAGCAACCGTCCTGTCATTTGCCCGACAGGAGAACGGTAAGCAAGCATTTCATTTCCATCATGGATGCCACAGCTTTGACAATCACATATGCTTGTCTTTTATATCATGCAGTCAGTGGGAATTTATCCTGACACAACCTAAGGGGGCACGCCCGCTGAACTACGTCATCGGCTCCCTCTTGAGGAAGCACTTCCCTGGATTGTCCAAGCCGGGTGATGACGATCCGCCGTCGCCAGGTTTAACCTGGGAGCATTACCTACACAATACGGACGAGCACAATGTCACCATGGCCACTCGGGTCATCATTGCTTCTTTTGTAAGTATCTTCGCTCCGACCACTGTATTTTTTCATATCCAAATCTTTGATTGCGTGGATGGTGAGAGGATGCCATATACTTTCTTGTAGGAAACATTTGCTTGCGTGGATGGTGAGAAGCAGAAGGCGATCAAAGTTATCGTCAAATCTGCCCGAAAAATACTCTCTGACCTCAAGCACATGCTGTGGTACAAAGCCATGATGCAGTGTCGGACGGTCGATGAGAAGGGAGATAAGATGACAAGGAAGACTGCTTGCCAGACCAACTTGTCGCGAGAAGAATACCTGTCAGTGGTAAGTGACTACATCGGTTGCTAGTACTTTGATTCATCCCTCTTGTTCCTCAATTATTCGATTTTGTTTGACTAGCTAGGTGAAGGAACCCTGGATGAAGGAGGATTTTTGGGAGGGCCTGGTTGACATGTGGGGTGACCCAGCATGGCAGGCGCAGCATGTGGAGAAGGGAAATGAACGAGCCAAAATGCCAGGCCCGGCTCATGTCCAGGGGAGCCGGAACCTAATCGCTCTCAAGCAACACATGGTATGTGGATTAAGATGTTAACTTTTTCACACGGTGCATCTTGGTTCATTCAACTTGATGGTTAATTTTGCAGGAGGCGAAGGTTGGTCGCCCGGTCCACATCCCGGAAGCCTGGAGAGAAGGCCACAAGGGGAAGGATGGCGCCGAGTTCTGCAGCGAGTCGACGGAGGAGAAGTGGGGGACCTTCAAAGAGGTCTTCCAGGAGGTGCACGGGCAGGAAGCCGAACCTACGTCCAAGCCCCTTGATCCTGAGCTTCTCATCATTGCTGGCGAGGGGAAGGGCCATGGCCGCCACCTCCTTTGCAATGGGGCGATCGCCACCTCCTCGCATCACAAGCTGCACGAGATACGCGCGTCGAGCACCAGCTCAACTCCGTCCATACGGAGTCTCCCAACCACCACATCACGTGAGCTAGCGCATCTCAAGGTTAGCATCCTAACCTTTCATTTATGTCCATGCCTCTAAATAGCACCGTTCCAATCTATATGAGCCTAATGCCATGTTACAGGATTTAATGGCGCAGCGGGCTGTTGAAGAGGAGCAAAGGCGGCAGGCTGAGCAGGAGTCCAGAGAAAAGGAACGGGAAGACACGAACAAGAGGTTGAAGCTGCTTGAGGATCAACTATAGGTAGAACATTATCTAAACTAGAGTAGAAGATTCATTACATATGGATGAACCACCCTCACGTGACTCTCATCTTATAGGTTCTTATGCAATCTCGAAGCATTGCAAGTGATGCCCCTCCTCCTCCTCCTCCTCTGGAATGTTAACCCGATGGCCTCTCCTCCTCAAGATGATATATATGTGAACAAGTGTACTTCTATTGTGACGTGCACGTGTTTTGCAAGTAGTGACAATATGTATGAATTTGCGACTTGTGTGTGACGTCTAGTAGGATAATACATTCGACTTGTGTGTGAAAATATGTGGACTATCCCTAAATATGCCTATATATGTGTGGACTAGATCAAATTATGCCTATATATAATCAAATTATGCCTATATATGTGTGGACTAGATCAAATTATATGCCTATATATGATCAAATTGCACTGCAGTTGTTTTTATCTGCAGGGATCAGAAAAGAAATAGCTTGACAGCAGAATGGATGGGAAAGATTTCCGAGAGCAACACTCAGAAAAGGATATACTACCGAGAGCGCCTCTCGGAAACATGGCCGTCTGGGACACTACTTTTGTGCCACAACTTTTCCGAGAGCAGCTCTCGGAAAAGAAAGGCGAGCATTGCCGAGCCTAGCTCTCGGCAAAGCTATGTCAAGTGTCAGCTCCCATGTGGGCCATGCA
>NC_041383.1:695902973-695953743 GCF_002162155.2 Triticum dicoccoides | reverse complement strand
CCGCCTAACCCTGTAGCATTTGACCACGGGATCTAGCCCTTTGACTTTGCACGAACGGGCTTTGTCAAGTGGAACCCTCCACCCGGTTGTGTTAGGTCAGCCCATCGGAACACTTTGGAGCAACATCCGGGCCAAAGCCACAGCAAGACCCCATCCGTGTAGACCCGATGCGTCCGTTTCCCCCCTCCAGGTGCCGGCGGCGGCGCCGTCCGTGAGGGGGGCACACCCCAGAGACGCGTGTCGGGCATTTGCAATCGCCACAACACTTCCAGACTTGTGAGAGGCCGCCTACGCAAGATTTGGCGGCATGTGCTGGGTCCCGGAGGCCGCCGGCCAGAGTCGTAGGCACGCGAAGAGCAATCCATGGAGAGGGAAGTTTATGATATACTTCTCCATCACCAAAAGTTATGAAAAATTACCATCAGTCCTATAGCACATGTGCCCACGTCGTGTAAAAAACTCATGATTTTATCGTGCTCCGAGTATTTAATAATATTCACGCCGCATCGTTACCGCAGAACGTCTACTACTGTGTCATCGCCGTCAGTGAGGGGGGCCACACCCCGGAGATGCGTGCCGCCTCTTCGGACATGCCACCACACCGTACGGCATGTATAAGGGCCCAGTGCGGTGCTCCGGTGGCATTGCTACCCCCCCCCCTCCCAGGGCCCCCGTCCCGCCTAACCATGTAGCGTTTGACCACGGGATCTATCCCTTTGACTTTGCACGGAAGGGCTTTCACCAGTGGAACTCTCCACCCGGTTGTGTTAGGTCAGCCCATCGGAACACATTGGAGCAACATCCGGGGCAAAGCCACAGCAAGACCCCATCCGTGTAGACCCGATGCGTCTGTTTCACCCCTCCAGGTGCCGGCGGCGGCATCGTCTGTGAGGGGGGCACACCCCGGATACGCGTGCCGGGCGTTTGCAACCGCCACAACACTTCCAGACTTGTGAGAGGCCACCTACGCAAGATTTGGCGGCATGTGCTAGCCCCCGGAGGCTGCCGGCCAGAGTCGTAGGCACGCAAAGAGCAATCCACAGAGAGGGAAGTTTATGAGATACTTCTCCATCACCAAAAATTATGAAAAAATTACCATCAGTAATATAGCACATGTGCCCACGTCGTGAAAAAAACTCATGATTTTCCCACGCTCTGAGTATTTAATAATATTGACGCCGCATCGTTACTGCAGAACGTCTACTACTGTGTCATCGCCGTCCTTGAGGGGGGCCACACCCCGAAGGCGCATGCCGCCTCTTCGGACATGCCACCACACCGTACGGTATGTATGAGGGCCCGGTGCGGTGCTCCGGTGGCATTACTACCCCCCCCCCCCCGGGCCCCCGTCCCGCCTAACCATGTAGCGTTTGACCACGGGATCTATCCCTTTGACTTTGCACGGACGGGCTTTGACCAGTGGAACTCTCCACCCGATTGTGTTAGGTCAGCCTATTGGAACACTTTGGAGCAACATCCGGGCCAAAGCCACAGCAAGACCCCATCCGTGTAGACCCGACGCATCCGTTTCCCCCTTCCAGGTGCCGGCAGCGGCGCCGTCCGTGAGGGGGCACACCTCGGAGACGCGGGCCGGGCATTTGCAACCGCCACAACACTTCCAGACTTGTGAGAGGCTGCCTACGCAATATTTGGCGGCATGTGCTAGCCCCCGGAGGCCGCCGGCCAGAGTCATAGGCACGCGAAGAGCAATCCGCGGAGAGGGAAGTTTATGAGATACTTCTCCATCACCAAAAATTATGAAAAATTACCATCAGTCCTATAGCACATGTGCCCACGTCGTGTAAAAACCTCATGAATTTATCGCGCTCCGAGTATTTAATAATATTCACGCCGCATCGTTACCGCAGAAGATCTACTACTATGTCATCGCCGTCTGTGAGGGGGGCCACACCCCGGAGACGCGTGCCGCCTCTTCGGACATGCCACCACACCGTACGGCATGTATGGGGGCCCGGTGCAGTGCTCCGGTGGCATTACTACCCCCACGGTCAACAACTGCTTTCTCCTCATGTTTTTTTACTTTACACTCTTTAAAGTTGAGTTTTGAAAAAAATCATCAAAAAAAGCCATGGAATTTATAAATGTTGGTCGTAAAAGCATATGAAATATGAGATACAAAAAAGATAGTGCAAAACAAAACAGAGACAAAAAATATTAGAGCAAAACTTACCGAGGGTCGGCTATCGGCCCTCGGGAATATCTAATTTTTCCCAGGGTGACTCTCGGTAGAGCATCTAACCTAGATCTAGGGGACGTATGTTCCGAGAGCTGCTCTCAGTAAATCATCTAACCTAGATTTAGAGTCGATTTCTTTTCCGAGGGCAGCACTGACAAACACTCGGCAAATGTGATGTCGACTACTTAACCATATTTCCCCCCTGTTGTTTCTTCTCTCAGCTCCCCACCGACCAGCGCCTCTCCTCCTCTGCTCCCCATCGATCGGCGCCCCTCAACCGACCGGTGCCCCCTCCACCGCCACCCCCCACACCACACCGAGCTCCTCCTCCGGTGAGCCCCCCCTCCTCCTCTCCATGTGTGTATAGTAGATGGATTGATAGATGGATGCATAGATAGATGGATGGATTGATAGATGGATGCATAGATAGATGGATGGATGGATAGACGGATGCATAGATAGATGGATGGATTGATAGATGGGTGCATACATAGATGGATGGATTGATAGATGGATGGATGCCATGTAGATACATTTTTTTCCAAAGAAAATATGTAGATAATTGTTGATAATGTTGTATGCATGGATGCTATGTGCAAATGTGACCGATGAGATACGTGAGATGGTGTCGATGAGAGTTGTTCTTGGAGGAAGAAAAATGAACTTTTCAGCAATGACGGTTCATTTGTGTGAGCTCCTCATGTTATATCTTGATAACGCGCGAGGGGCTCACCCAGCTCAACCATCATCAAAAGTTGAAATACCCGTGAGAGAGTGTCCACCATATATACCACCACCAGCGAGAGTGTCCACCGTATATACGTGAGAGAGTGTTGATGAGAGTTGTTCTTGGAGGAAGAAAAATCAACTTTTGAGCGATGACGGTTGATCTGTGTGAGCTCCTCATGTTATATCTTGATAACGCACGAGGGGCTCACCCAGCTCAACCATGACCGAAAGTTGAAATACTCGTGAGAGAGTGTCCACCATATATAACACCACCAGCGAGAGTGTCCACCATATATACATGAGAGAGTGTCGTTGAGAGTTGTTCTTGGAGGAAGAAAATTGACTTTTGATGATGGCGGTCGATCTACGTGAGCTCTTCATGTTATATCTTTCATGTTTGATTCTTATGTTATTTTCCCTTGTGTGATGAAAGGTGTTAGCATTGATCGATTTTTTGGCTATGGCCTCCTCCAACGACGAAGCTTCCATTAGGGTCGACTCCACGGACACGAAGAAGAGCTCTGAGGGCCGCTTGGAGGAACTCCTTGAGAAGAACCCACAGCTGATCCTAATGAAGTTTTCTGTGGATCTGGCCAAGAAGAATCCCCCAGCTAAGGAGGGCAGGGCACCACCATGCAAGGAGCCATTGAGTCCACCGACCATCATTCCTGACGATGCTTGGTCCTCCACTGTGGGGGATGCCCCCACGTGCTCTGACTCGACGATCACTGGTTTCACCGACTACACCTCGGAGTAGTCATCTAGATAGTTTGACGTTGATTTAGTGGTATAGTTATGTACCTGTTGATATGGACTTGGATGGCCACTTGCGATGCTTTTGATTGTATGAGTGATGAATGCTTATGTTGATTATGTATGATGTGCCTTATTTATTTTTCTTTTGTAGATGAAGTGGTATGTGGTGTACAGAGGACGATGTCCAGGAGTCTACAATTCATGGTCGGAATGCAATGAACAAATACTTCATTATGAAGGCAACTCCTTCGCCTCATTTAGACGGCAGAGTATCATTACAATCAGTATTTGCTTAAGCAAAAGAGAAAAACAGAATTACGCAATGGTGCAAGCCAGACATGGCTTAGCTAGTTAAGTGGGTTGAAGAACTTCATAATTCTCTTTCAGTTTGTCATAATTGTGGCGTTGCTTTTTATCATATGGTGCATGCATGCAGACCGCTTTGTTGTTTAATTAGTAAGTAGGCACTTGTACTAAAGAGCTACATTGTGATTTCAAATGAAGCTTGTGTGAACTATTTATGGATTAATGCTTGTGTGAGTTTGTTGTTAACCCGTGTGACTTGAAATGCAAGTTTGTGTATTGTATAAATGTTTTTGCTGCACCAACTCGAGCAAAAAACAGTATGAACAGAACTGGGAACAAAATTTACAGAGGGCGGCACTCGGCAAAGAGGCATGCGCTGGGAGTTGAAGGCACTTGGCTGTTGCAGTTATGCCGGGAGGACTCTCGGTAGAGCAGTGGTTACCGAGCGTCGACTCTCGGCTCTCGGTAATGGCTACCTTTTCCGAGAGTAGCTCTCGGTAATGATAAGGGAACCATCAAAGTTTAGTCCCACCTCGCCTAGAGACAAGCAACAATACCTATTTAAATAGTGGGATAGTCCAGATGCAGTAAGCTTCGGTATCCATTACACTCTTGTTAAGGAAATGGACCATCACTTTGAATGTTCACCTGTCTCGAGCAGAGAACATTCAAAGTGATAGGCCTTCTTCTTAATGGTGGATGCCGGTGTTTTTTTTATTAATGGTGTCGGAACATGTCCGTTTTGTGCAGGAAGTGCTGGTCATGTTGCTCCGGTGGCCCCGGCGGTCTAGGGCGTTGTTCGGCACCTAGAGGGGGTAGGCCACGGGGAATAACTGCTTCTTCGTGTTAGTGCATGTGATCACGAGATGACAGGCCAAGTCTAGGACCGTTGTGGTTTGTGAGGCACGTGCCACGTCAAAGACGTGCATTGCTTATTCAAATAGCACATCACCCCTGCATGCATATGCATGGGCCACGCACATGTAGGGGTGCCCTCCCCCACTACAAAAAAAAAATACACTTCCGTGATGATACATGTTTGTCACAGTAGGTCGTGTTTTTTGTCATGCATGTACATCCATGACAAATTTATGACAGAATCAATATAGTCATACATGTGTTGTCGTAGAAGTGTTCCATGACATTACCAAAATTATCATCACGGAAGTGTCCACTTCCATGACGATAAATCACGCGTCATAGATGTGCTTTCGTCAAGGTTGACCGACACGTGGCATCCACCGCAACGGAACGTCGTTAAGCTATCGGCTCGGGTTTTGGATCCGATAACCCGTTAATAGCCCCGATCAATGAGGATTTTCCACATGTAAAATCATCATTGGCTGGAGGAAACACGTGTCGGCTCGTTGTTGGGACAGATGCCATCCACTCATTGGACATAAGGCGCCTATGATATGTCGACACGTGGCACGGCCCAACAGAGGCCCATTCCTGTGAAAAGGCCGGCCCGTTTGACTTGGTCAAAAGGTGACGGGCCAGCCCATGGAAAGCATGTTAACGGAATGTTCGCATATAGCCCGTTTACAGCCCGCTAACCCAAGGCCTGTTATGCCCTATCCGAATTAGGCCTAGTAGCGTCATCTGGGCCAGCCAATATGATTCTAGCCCGTTTTCACTTCTGGCCCATGTATGGCCCATGACGTCTTTTGGCCCATATGAGGCCCTATGTAACTCTTGGCCTATTAACGGCCCGTGGTGAAACTGGCCCACAATGAACAGTGTATCACTTTAGACCCATTAATGGCCCATGGTGAAACTAGCCCGTAATGAACAGTATATCAGTTTATACCCATTAAGGGCCCGTTATTCAGTTGGGCCATCTCCAGCCCATGTTATCTTTCGGCCTTCTCAGAGCCCATTTATTCTTGGGCTCATTTCGAGCATTCGTTTACTTACGGCCCGTTACTGTCATTTTCTGCTTGTGGGCCAAATTCAGCCTGTGGTTACGGTCGGCCCGTTTGTGGTCCGTTAATACATTAGGCTGTTTTCATGGCGTCATCAAATACAGCCTATTAATGATGGCCCGTTATGATCGGCCCATGAACGGACGATTGCAACTCTAGCCCGTTTACGCCCATAATGCGGCCTATTATTGGCCCATGTTTGGCCAATCGATCATACGGCCCGTATAAGGCCCATTGATGATACGGCCCGTAGAAGGCCCATTGTTTCTACGGCCCGTAGAAGGCCCAATGTTTCTACGGCCCGTAGACGGCCTACTGTTTCTACGGCCCGTAGAAGGCCCACTATTTCTACGGCCCGTAGGAGGCCCAGTGTCACTATAGTAAATATTAGCCCATGGTTATTGTGGCCTAGTTTTAAAAAATAGGTTATTGCAGCCACTAGCAAACCACGGAAAAAGAACTGCACTGACTACAAGCAAACAAATAAACAAGACAACAAGGAAATAAATAAGCAAGCAACTTATGCTAGGCTATCACGGCTATTACACATATTACATCCACTGGGCATCAAAGTTCACCACCAGTGCAAATATAGGGAACACAGCAGCATATAAACGCCGCAGCAAAACAAGTCCAGAACTGAAACCACTCCAGAAGAGTTCAAGAAACAATATACTGGGTACCCATAATTCTGGCAAGATGCTTAGAAAGCTTATTAACTTTCTCTTGTTTGGCGCTTAAATCCTCCAGCGCTTGCTGTTGCACAAGAAAGTTTGCATCTGAATTCTGCAGGGACTTCCTCAGTCCTTCGGCTTCTTGCCGTAGCACAGCTGACTGATGCATTTCAGCTTGTAGCTGAGACTGAAGAAGCCGAAGTGATTCAGGCAGCGAGTTCGAAGAGCTTGTGCCAGCGGTACTGGCCAGTAACTCGAACACTACATCAATGCAGGACTGTGGGGTTTTCTCACTGTCTACAAGATCATTTTTATCACCTTTCTTGGAGACCAACAGGGTTGTCTCACTATCTTGAACCTTATCTGCATTACTTTCTCTACCATTGCATAGTGGGGTGCTCTTCTCCAATATTCTGTTTGCATACTACAAGAGAAACAAGCAGACACATCACAGGTTTAGCTTGTAGTATACCAAACTCATTTTGGTAAACCGCTTCCGTAGTAAGGTGGACAGGATAATAGCATGAAAGAAACATATATCTACGTACTATGGTCACTGTATTGTCCATATCATTCTAGTTTATGTTCCCTAATCAAGATAGAGACACAGTTCAACTTATATATTTTTAAGACACAGCAGCATAGACAGAATATAAGTGTGAGAAACTACACAGCATTGGCAGCACTTGTAATGTGCATCACATGAGAACATAACTGTTTATACAACTTAAACTGAAATCAACATAGAGCAAGAAGTTAGAACAGCAATCCAGTTAAAGAAATAGGTTTAAAACATACCTGTTGCGCCATTGGAGTTTCAATTGGATCCTTCAAATTTGAAAGTAGTTGGTATGACTAAATACAGTGATGCAACAGCAAAGGAGTATGGACCATAGCTACGGAATATGACCTGAGAACAGTTTCTCTTCTGCTTTAAACGTGGAGTTTGGGTTAGCTGTGGTGGTCTTCGTGCTTTGGGCACTGCAGTAGCTTTACAAACTGCTCATGTGGGGGCACTCTGTGGTGGACATGGTGCTTTGTCAACTATAAGTGGGTTACTATCCGCTGGGGTTGCGGTTAGATGGGTTGTAGTTGGTTCTCTGCCCAACGCTGTAAGTGTGCAATCTGGAAGAGTCTCGATTATGTGTGGTGGGGCTAGTTTTGTGGGCCAGTACAACCATGGTTCTATCTGCATCGACGGGTAGCACTGTCTTTTGTGAAGAACGGGTTTTTGCTCCCTTAGATACTGATGTCTACTACACAACCTTCTTCTTGTAGACGTCGTTGGGCCTGCAAGTGCACAGGTTTGTAGGACAGTAGCAAATTTCCCTCAAGTGGATGACCTAAGGTTTATCAATCCGTAGGAGGCGTAGGATGAAGATGGTCTCTCTCAAACAACCCTGCAACCAAATAACAAAGAGTCTCTTGTGTCCCCAACACACCCAATACAATGGTAAATTGTATAGGTGCACCAGTTCGGCGAAGAGATGGTGATACAAGTGCAATATGGATGGTAGATAAAGGTATTTGTAATCTGAAATTATAAAAACAGCGAGGTAACTAATGATAAAAGTGAGCGTAAACGGTATTGCAATGATAGGAAACAAGGCCTAGGGTTCATACTTTCACTAGTGCAAGTTCTCTCAACAATAATAACATAGATAGATCATATAACAATCCCTCAACATGCAACAAAGAGTCACTCCAAAGCCACTAATAGCGGAGAACAAATGTAGAGATTATGGTAGGGTACGAAACCACCTCAAAGTTATTCTTTCGGATCAATCTATTCAAGAGTTCGTACTAGAATAACACCTTAAGACACAAATCAACCAAAACCCTAATGTCACCTAGATACTCCATTGTCACCTCAAGTATCCGTGGGCACGATTATACGATATGCATCACACAATCTCAGATTCATCCAACCAACACAAAGTACTTCAAAGAGTGCCCCAAAGTTTCTACCGGAGAGTCAAGAACGTGTGCCAACCCCTATGCATAAGTTAATGGGTGGAACCCGCAAGTTAGTCACCAAAACATACATCAACTGGCACGTGAAATCCCATTGTCACCATAGATAAGCATTGCAAGACATTCATCAAGTGTTCTCATAAAAGACTCATTCCGATAAGATAACTTCAAAGGGGAAACTCAATTCATCACAAGAGAGTAGAGGGGGAGAAACATCATAAGATCCAACTACAATAGCAAAGCTCGGGATACATCAAGATCATGCCATACAGGGAACACGACAGAGAACATGAGAGAGAGAGAGATCAAACACATAGCTACTAGTACATACCCTCAGCCTCAAGGGTGAACTACTCCCTCCTCGTCATCGAGAGCGCCGGGATGATGAAGATGGCCACTGGTGATGGATTCCCCCTCCGGCAGGGTGCCGGAACGGGCTCCCGAGAGGTTTTTGTTGGCTACAGAGGCTTGCGGTGGCGGAACTCCCGATCTATCTTGATATTCGATGTTTTTAGGGTATGAGGGAATATATAGGCGAAAGAAGTCAGTCGGGGGGTGCTCGAGGGGTCCACGAGACAGAGGGCCGCGCCCTGTGGGGGGGGGCGCCGCCTATCTCCTGGGTTCCTCGAGGGTCTTCTGACTTGATCTCCAAGCCTCCAGGATGATATTCTTCCAAAAAAATCACGATGCCAAAGCTTTCATTCCGTTTTGACTCCGTTTGATATTCCTTTTCTTCGAAATACTGAAGCAGGCAATAAAACTGCAATATGGGCTGGGCCTCCGGTTAATAGGTTAGTCCCAAAAGTAATATAAAAGTGTATAATAAAGCCCATAATCATTCAAAACAGGTAATATAATAACATGGAACAATCAAAAATTATAGATACGTTGGAGACGTATCAAGCATCCCCAAGCTTAATTCCTGCTCGTCCTCGAGTAGATAAGTGATAAAAACAGAATTTTTGATGTGGAATGCTACCTAGCATGATTTTCAAAGTAATTTCTTTTTATTGTGGAATGAATGTTCAGATCCAAATGTTTCAAAATAAAAGTTCATATTGACAAAAGAAATAGTAACACTTCAAGCATACTAATCAAAGCAATCATGTCTTCTCAAAATAACATGGCAAAAGAAAGTTCATCCCTACAAAATCATATAGTTAGGCTCTGCTTCATTTTCATCACACAAAGATGTTTCCAACTTCTATACCCCCGATGACAAGCCAAGCAATTATTTCATACTTAAATAATCTCAAACTTTTTCAACCTTCACGCAATACATGAGTGTGAGCCATGGATATAGCACTATGGGTGGAATAGAATATGATGATGGGGATTGTGTGGAGAAGACAAAAAAGGAGAAAGTCTCACATTAACGAGGATAATCAACGGGATGTGGAGATGCCCATCAATTGATGTCAACATGAGGAGTAGGGATTGCCATGCAACGGATGCACTAGAGCTACAAATGAATGCTCAACAAAAGAAAACTAGTGGGTGTGCATCCAACTTGCTTGCTCACGAAGACCTAGGGCATTTGAGGAAGCCCATCGTAGGAATATACAAGCCAAGTTCTATAACGAAAAATTCCCACTAGTATGAAAAAGACAACCTAAGAGACTCACTATATGAAAAACATGGTGCTACTTTGAAGCACAAAAATATGAGACTCGCTACATGAAGAACAAGGTGCTACTTTGAAGCACAAGTGTGGAAAAAGAGATAGTAACATTGCCCTTTTTATTACTTTTTCTTTTTTTCTTTTTTTTCTTTTTCTTTTTTTTGGGCCTTTCTTTTTTTCTTTTGGCCTTTCTTTTTTTTTCTTTTTTTTCTTTTTGGGCAATGCTCTAATAATGATGATCATCACACTTCTATTGATTACAACATATGAATTACAACTCGAAACTAGAACAAGATATGACTCTATATGAATGCCTCCGGCGGTGTACCGGGATGGTGTAATGAATCAAGAGTGACATGTATGAAAAATTATGCATGGTGGCTTTGCCAGAAATACGATGTCAACTACATGATCATGCAATGGCAATATGACAAAAGTAATGTATGTCATGATGATGATAAACGGAACGATGGAAAGTTGCATGGCAATATATCTCTGAATGGCGCTATGGAAATGCCATAAATAGGTAGGTATGGTGGCTGTTTTGAGGAAGATATAATGAGGCTTATGTGTGATAGAGTGTATCTTATCACGGGGTTTGGATGCACCGGCGAAGTTTGCACCAACTCTCGAGGTGAGAAAGGGCAATGCACGGTACCGAAGAGGCTAGCAATGATGGAAAGGTAAAAGTCCGTATAATCCATGGACTCAACATTAGTCAAAATAACTTATATACTTATTGCAAAAATTTAGAAGTCATCAAAAACCAAGCACTACGCGCATGCTCCTAGGGGGATAGATTGGTAGGAAAAGACCATCGCTCGTCCCCGACCGCCACTCATAAGGATGCACAAGCCAGATACACTTCATGTTTCAATGTTACACAACTTTAACCATATGTGCATTCTACGGGACTTGCTAACTTCAACACAAGCATTCTTTAAATTCATAATTAACCAACTAGCATGACTTTAGTATCACTATCTCCATATCTCAAAACAATTATCAAGTATCAAATTGATCATAGCATACAATTCACTTCCTATGATAGTTTTCATTCAAATAACCATGCTGTTTAAGACTCTCAAAATAATATAAGTGAAGCGTGAGAGTTCATTAATTTCTACAAAATATAACCACCGCCGTGCTCTAAAAGATATAAGTGAAGCACTAGAGCAAACTACAAACTACTCCAACAAGATATGAGTGAAAATCAATGAGTAGCTAAATAATTATGCAACTATGTGAAGACTCTCTCTCATTAAAGAATTTCTGATCTTGGTATCTTATTCAAACAGCAAGCAAAACAAAATAAATGACATTGCAAGGATAGCACGACTCATGTGAAGAAGCAAAAAACTTAGGCTCAACCGATACTAACCGATAGTTATTCAAGAAGAAAGGTGGGATGCCTACCGGGGCATCCCCAAGCTTAGATGCTTGAGACTTCTTAAAATATTAACTTGGGGTGTCTTGGGCATCCCCAAGCTTGAGCTTTTATGTCTCCTTAATTCCTCTCATATCATGATTTCTCTTTTTATCAAGCTTCATCCACAACAAACTCAACAAGAACTCGTGAGATAGGTTAGTATAAATCAATGCAAAACCTTATCATTTTCTACTGTAACAAATCACTAAACTTATTATTCCACATTGCATACTAAATGCCTCTGCATATTTACACTCCTATCCTCAAATAGAATCATTAAACAAGCAAACATATGCAAACAATGCAACCATAACAGCAATCTGCCAAAACAGTACACTCTGTAAAGAATGCAAGAGTATCAATACTTCCCTAACTTCAAAAATTATGAGAGAAAATTCCAACTGTAACAAATTTATCAGACCTCAATATGCAAAACGATTCAACATTATACCATTCTCTGACTTTTCTAGGGAATTTTTTCAACAGCGGTAAACTTTCTGTTTTCAAATAGCAACATGTATACTAGCAAAATAAGCATGGAAAGGCTATCCTTGACATTTTGATTGAAACTAAAGATGCAAAACATTATTCTAAATAACAACAATCAAAAACTAACAAACGAAATTGATGCTCCAAGCAAAATACATATCATGTGGTGAATAAAAATATAGCTCCAAGTAAAGTTACCGATGAACGAAGACGAAATAGGGGATGCCATCCGGGGCATCCCCAAGCTTAGGCTCTTGGTTGTCCTTGAATATTACCTTGGGGTGCCTTGGGCATCCCCAAGCTTAGGCTCTTTACACTCCTTATTCCATAGTCCATCGAATTTTTACCCAAAACTTGAAAGCTTCAACCACACAAAACTCGTAAGCTCCGTTAGTATAAGAAAATAAAACCACCACTTAGGTACTGTAATTAACTCATTCTAAATTCATATTGGTGTAATATCTACTGTATTCTAACTTCTCTATGATTCATACCCTCCGATACTACTCATAGATTCATCAAAATAAGCAAACAACACATAGAAAACAGAATCTGTCAAAAACAGAACAGTCTGTAGTAATCTGTATCAAACATATACTTCTGGAACCCAAAAAATTATGAAATCAATTGATGGACCTGAGAAATTTGTCTATTAATCATATTCAAAAAGAATAAACCTAAAATCACTCTCCAGTAAAAAATGGCAGCTAATCTCGTGAGCGCAAAAGTTTCTGTTTTTTACAGCAAGATCACATAAACTTCACCCAAGTCTTCCCAAAGGTTCTACTTGGCACTTTATTGAAACAAAAGATATAAAACATGATTACTAAAGTAGCATAATCATGTGGACACATAAAAACAGTAAGGATAAATATGGGGTTGTCTCCCAACAAGCGCTTTTCTTTAATGCCTTTTCTAGCTAGGCATGATGATGGCAATGATGCTCACATAAAAGATAAGAATTGAAACATAACGGGAGCATCATGAAGCATATGACTAGCCCATTTAAGTCTAACCCACTTCCTATGCATAGGGATTTTGTGAGCAAACAACTTATGGGAATAATAATCAACTAGCATAGGGAGGTAAAACAAGCATAGCTTCAAAAACTGAAGCACATAGAGAGGAAACTTGACATTATTGTAATTACTACAAGCATAAGTTCCTCCCTCATAATAATTTTCAGTAGCATCAGGAATGAATTCAACAATATAACCAGCAGCTAAAGCATTCTTTTCATGATCTACTTGCATAGAAAATTTACTACTCTCCACATAAGCAAAATTCTTCTCATTTGGAATAGTGAGAGTATCATAAGAGACTTGAACACTAAAAATTGTTTCCACATTAAAAGAGTAATGTTCAGAAAAAAGGGTAATCATAATCATGACAAGTTTTATAAATATAATCATCACTACTTTTTTAGCATAAGTTTCATCACAATAATCATCATAAGTAGCAACTTCGTTCTCATCATAATCGATTGAAACCTCTCCCAAGATAGTAAAATCACTAAATAAAGTTGACACTCTTCCAAATCCACTTTCATATTCATCACAATAAGATTCAACATCTTCCAAAATAGTGGGATAACTTATTCCTAAAGTTGACACTCTTCCAACCCCACTTTCATCAATATAATCATCATAGGTAGGAGGCATGCTATCATCATAACAACTTTGCATATCAAAACTTGGGATGCTAAAACTATCATCTTCATTAAACATAGAATCCCCAAGCTTGGGACAAACATTAATTTCAGCAAATATATTCTCAAATATGTCATTCTCATCAAACATATCTTCCCGAAGCTTGGGCCTTTTCATATCATAAGCATAACCACTCTCATCATTAAAAATATGTATAGCACCAATAGTTAAGCAATTATCGTCATCACAATGAGTAGTAGGAGCAATATCATTTGGGAGGGATACCTTTCTACCTTTGTTGCTCCTTCTTTTCTTTTTCTTCTTCACATTATGTGTAGGTTCAACCTTCCTCTTTGAGCTCCTTATTGATGAGATTGGTTGAATAGAAAGCTCCTCCTCGTTACCTGATTAATCATAAGAAATAATAGGAGGATATTGGGAGGTATCTTCCCTTTCATTAGTATTCTCATCATCTTCCATTTGCTTTCTTTTCTTTAGGTAATTGGCAATATAAGGATTTTCAATGAAATTCTCCGCACGAAACATATAAATCTTTTCTAGATCAATATCAAGGAAATGCTTAAGATTACATTCTGGAATAGGCTTAGTTAAACGTTTCAACTCTTCATAACACAAAAGCAATCTAAGTTCATTGTAATGAGAAAGGGAGATCAAATAATCACAACTTTTGGACACGATCCGATCATGAAACAATTTGCATTGGAGATGTAAATGATCTTGTTTATTGCTAAATTCACAACGGGAAAGATATCTTAAATTCTCCACACTCTTATCTAGCCTTTCTTGCAACCTCTTAGTTTCTAAATACTTATTCTTCTTGCAATATATATCTTCTCTATTTGGTGTGTTCATGCAAACATGCACTCCACAAAAGTTGACATGCTTATTAGAGATATTTTCATCATGACTAGAGCAATCATCATTAGTACTATGGATATTCAAAGAGTTCATACTAACAACATTGCAATCATGCTCATCATTCAAAGATTTAGTGTCAAACATTCTATAGATTTCTTCTTCTAGCAATTGAGCACAATTTTCCTCTTCATCAAACTCATGAAAGATAATAAAGAGACGAAGCATATGAGACAAACTTAACTCCATTTTTTTGTAGTTTTCTTTTATAAACTAAACTAGTGATAAAACAAGAAACAAAAAGATTCGATTGCAAGATCTAAAGATATACCTTCAAGTACTCACCTCCCCGGTAACGGCGCCAGAAAAGAGCTTAGTTGACGGGGTGTGAGTGAGTGCCCTTTACCTAGCCTCCCCAGCAACGGCGCCAGAAAAGAGCTTAGTTGACAGGGCGTGAGTGTCGCTTACCTAGCCTCCCCGGCAACGGCGCCAGAAAAGAGCTTGATGTATACTACACAACCTTCTTCTTGTAGACGTTGTTGGGCCTGCAAGTGCACAGGTTTGTAGGACAGTAGCAAATTTCCCTCAAGTGGATGACCTAAGGTTTATCAATCCGTAGGAGGCTTAGAATGAAGATGGTCTCTCTCAAACAACCCTGCAACCAAATAACAAAGAGTCTCTTGTGTCCCCAACACACCCAATACAATGGTAAATTGTATAGGTGCACTAGTTCGGTGAAGAGATGGTGATACAAGTGCATTATGGATGATAGATAAAGGTATTTGTAATCTGAAATTATAAAAACAGTGAGGTAACTAATGATAAAAGTGAGCGTAAACGGTATTGCAATGATAGGAAACAAGGCCTAGGGTTCATACTTTCACTAGTGCAAGTTCTCTCAACAATAATAACATAGATAGATCATATAACAATCCCTCAACATGCAACAAAGAGTCACTCCGAAGCCACTAATAGCGGAGAACAAACGTAGAGATTATGGTAGGGTACGAAAAAACCTCAAAGTTCTTCTTTCGGATCAATCTATTCAAGAGTTTGTACTAGAATAACACCTTAAGACACAAATCAACCAAAACCCTAATGTCACCTAGATACTCCATTGTCACCTGAAGTATCCGTGGGCATGATTATACGATACGCATCACACAATCTCAGATTCATCCAACCAACACAAAGTACTTCAAAGAGTGCCCCAAAGTTTCTACCGGAGAGTCAAGAACGTGTGCCAACCCATATGCATAAGTTCATGGGTGGAACCCGCAAGTTGGTCACCAAAACATACATCAACTGGCACGTGAAATCCCATTGTCACCACAGATAAGCACGGCAAGACATACATCAAGTGTTCTCATAAAAACTCAATCCAATAAGATAACTTCAAAGGGGAAACTCAATTCATCACAAGAGAGTAGAGGGGGAGAAACATCATAAGATCCAACTACAATAGCAAAGCTCGGGATACATCAAGATCGTGCCATAGAGGGAACACAAGAGAGAACACGAGAGAGAGAGAGATATCAAACACATAGCTACTGGTACATACCCTCAGCCCCGAGGGTGAACTACTCCCTCCATGTCATGGAGAGCGCCGGGATGATGAATATGGCCACCAGTGATGGATTCCCCCTCCGGCAGGGTGCCGGAATGGGCTCCCGAGAGGTTTTTGGTGGCTACAGAGGCTTGCGGCGGCGGAACTCCCGATCTATCTTGATATTCGATGTTTTTAGGGTACGAGGGAATATATAGGCGAAAGAAGTCGGTCAAGGGGTGCTCGAGGGGTCCACGAGACAAGGGGTCACGCCCTGTAGGGGGGCGCCCCCTATCTACTGGGCTGCTCGAGGGTCTTCTGACTTGATCTCCAAGCCTCCAGGATGATATTCTTCCAAAAAATCACGATGTTGAAGGTTTCATCCCGTTTGATATTCATTTTCTTCGAAATACTGAAACAGGCAGTAAAATAGCAATATGGGTTGGGCCTCCGGTTAATAGGTTAGTCCCAAAAGTAATATGAAGTGTATAATAAAGCCCATAATCATTCAAAACAGGTAATATAATAGCATGGAACAATCAAAAATTATAGATACGTTGGAGAAGTATCAGATACTGCCATCACCCCCTCCAATTCAAATGGCTGATAAACAAGAAAAGAAATTGAAGGTACAGACATTGTATGATAGACAGATGTGGTAATTCACATATATGATGTCTAACCAAACAAGAAAGCATGACACAATGTCACATATATGATGCCTAACTAAACAGGATAGCATGACACAGTTTTAGATATATGATGGATAACTTAATAGGATATAATGGCATAATTAAACATTTGATGAGTACCTAATGTTGGAAATATGCCCTAGAGGCAGTAATAAAATGGTTATTATTATATTTTTTTGTTCATGATAATTGTCTATTATTCATGCTATAAATGTGTTATCCGGAAATCGTAATACACGTGTGAATACATAGACCACAACATGTCCCTGGTAAACCTCTAGTTGACTAGCTCGTTGATCAACAGATAGTCATGGTTTCCAGACTATGGGCATTGGATGTCAATTATAACGGGATCACATCATTTGGAGAATGATGTGATGGACAAGACCCAATTCTAAGCATAGCTCAAAGATCGTGTAGTTCGTTTAGCTAGAGCTTTTCCAATTGTCAAGTATCATTTCCTTAGACCATGAGATTGTGCCACTCCCGGATACTATAGGAGTGCTTTGGGTGTGCCAAACGTCACAACATAACTGGGTGACTATAAAGGTGCACTACGGATATCTCCAAAAGTGTCTGTTGGGTTGGAACGAATCGAGACTGGGATTTGTCACTCCGTATGACGGAGAGGTATCTCTGGGCCCACTCAGTAATGCATCATCATAATGAGCTCAATGTGACCAAGTGTCTGGTCACGGGATCATGCATTACGGTACGAGTAAAGTGACTTGCCGGTAACGAGATTAAACGAGGTATTGGGATACCGACGATCGAGTCTCGGGCAAGTAACATACCGATTGACAAAGGGAATTGTATACGGGGTTAATTGAATCCTCGACATCGTGGTTCATCCGATGAGATCATCGAGGAGTATGTGGGAGCCAACATGGGTATCCGGATCCCGCAGTTGGTTATTGACCGGAGAGGCATCTCGGTCATGTCTGCATCTCTCCCGAACCCGCAGGGTCTACACACTTAAGGTTAGGTGACGCTAGAGTTCTAGAGATATGAGTATGCAGCAAACCGAAAGTTGTTCGGAGTCCCGGATGAGATCCCGGACGTCACGAGGAGTTCCGGAATGGTCCGGAGGTAAAGAATTATATATGGAAAGTCGAGTTTCGGCCATCGGGAAAGTTTTGGGGGTCACCAGTATTGTATCGGGACCACGGGGTGGGGCCACCCATCCCGGAGGGCCCCATGGGCTGAAGTGGGAGGGGAACCAGCCCCTGGTGGGCTGGTGCGCCTCCCTGGGCCCCCCTTTGCGCCTAGTGTTGGGAACCCTAGGGGAGGGGGCGCCTCCACTTGCCTTGGGGGGCAAGTTCCCCCCTTGGCCCCCCCCTAGGAGATCCCATCTCCTAGGGTTGGCGCCCCCGCTGGGGTCCCTATATAAAGAGGGGGTGGGAGGGCAGCCACACCCTGACACCTGGCGCCTCCCTTCCCCCTTGCTACACCTCCTCCTCCCGCAAACGCTTGGCGAAGCCCTGCCGGAACCCTGCTGCATCCACCACCACGCCGTCGTGCTGCTGGATCTTCATCAACCTCTCCTTCCCCCTTGATGGATCAAGAAGGAGGAGACGTCACGCTGACCGTACGTGTGTTGAACACGGAGGTGCCGTCCGTTCGGCGCTAGGATCTTCGGTGATTTGGATCACGACGAGTAAGACTCCCTCAACCCGTTCTCTTGAACGCTTCCGCTCGCGATCTACAAGGGTATGTAGATGCACTCCCCTCTCTCGTTGCTAGATGAACTCATAGATTGATCTTGGTGAACGTAGGAAAAATTTTATTTTGTGCAACGTTCCCCAACAGTGGCATGATGAGCTAGGTCTATGCGTAGTTCTCTTTGTGCGAGTAGAACACAAATTTGATGTGGGCGTAGATGTTGTCAACTTTCTTGCCACTACTAGTCTTATTTTGCTTCAGCGGTATTGTGGGATGAAGCGGCCCGGACCGACCTTACACGTACGCTTACGTGAGACAGGTTCCACCGACTGGCATGCACTAGTTGCATAAGGTGGCTAGCGGGTGTCTGTCTCGCCCACTTTAATTGGAGCGGATTCGATGAAAAGGGTCCTTATGAAGGGTAAATAGAAGTTGGCAAATCACGTTGTGGCTTTTACGTAGATACGTTCTTGCAAGATCACCTATAGAAGCCACGTAAAAACTTGCAACAACAATTAGAGGACGTCTAACTTGTTTTTGCAGCAAGTGTTTTGTGATGTGGTATGGCCAAAAGTTGTGATGAATGATGAATGATATATATGTGATGTATGAGATCATGTTCTTGTAATAGGAATCACGACTTGCATGTCGATGAGTATGACAACCGGCAGGAGCCATAGGAGTTGTCTTTATTTTTTGTATGACCTGCGTGTCATTGAGAAACGCCATGTAAATTACTTTACTTTATTGCTAATCGCGTTAGCCATAGTAGTAGAAGTAATAGTTGGCGAGCAACTTCATGAAGACACGATGATGGAGATCATGATGATGGAGATCATGGTGTCATGCCGGTGACGAAGATGATCATGGAGCTCCGAAGATGGAGATCAAAGGAGCTATATGATATTGGCCATATCATGTCACTATTTGATTGCATGTGATATTTATCATGTTTTTCATCTTGTTTACTTAGAACGATAGTAGTAAATAAGATGATCCCTCATAATAATTTCAAGAAAAGTGTTCCCCCTAACTGTGCACCGTTGCGAAGGTTCGTTGTTTCGAAGCACCACGTGATGATCGGGTGTGATAGATCCTAATGTTCGAATACAACGGGTGTAAGCCAAATTTACACACGCAATACACTTAGGTTGACTTGACGAGCCTAGCATGTACAGACATGGCCTCAGAACACGGAGGACCGAAAGGTCGAGCATGAGTCGTATAGAAGATATGATCAACATGGAGATGTTCACCGATGATGACTAGTCCGTCTCACGTGATGATCGGACACGGGCTAGTCGAGTCGGATCATGTATCACTTAGATGACTAGAGGGATGTCTAATCTGAGTGGGAGTTCATTAAATAATTTGATTAGATGAACTTAATTATCATGAACTTAGTCTAAAATCTTTACAATATGTCTTGTAGATCAAATGGCCAATGCTCATGTCCACCTGAACTTCAACGCGTTCCTAGAGAAAACCAAGCTGAAAGACGATGGCAGCAACTATACGGACTGGGTCCAGAACCTGAGGATCATCCTCTTAGCAGCCAAGAAAGATTATGTCCTAGAAGCGCCGCTAGGTGAAGTACCAATCCCAGAGAACCAAGACGTTATGAACGCTTGGCAGTCTCGTGTTGATGATTACTCCCTCGTTCAGTGCGGCATGCTTTACAGCTTAGAACCGGGGCTCCAAAAGCATTTTGAGCAACACGGAGCATATGAGATGTTCGAAGAGCTGAAAATGGTTTTCCAAGCTCATGCCCGGGTCGAGAGGTATGAAGTCTCCAACAAATTCTTCAGCTGTAAGATGGAGGAAAATAGTTCTGTCAGTGAGCACATACTCAAGATGTCTGGGTTGCACAACCGCTTGACTCAGCTGGGAGTTAATCTCCCGGATAACGTGGTCATTGACAGAATCCTTCAGTCGCTTCCACCGAGCTACAAGAGCTTTGTGATGAACTTCAATATGCAGGGGATGGAAAAGACCATTCCTGAGGTATATTCAATGCTGAAATCAGCGGAGGTGGAGATCAAAAAGGAACATCAAGTGTTGATGGTGAATAAAACCACTAAGTTCAAGAAGGGCAAGGGTAAGAAGAACTTCAAGAAGGACGGCAAGGAAGTTGCCGCGCCTGGTAAGCCAGTTGCCAGGAAGAAGTCAAGCAATGGACCCAAGCCTGAGACTGAGTGCTTTTATTGCAAGGGAAGTGGTCACTGGAAGCGGAACTGTCCCATGTACTTAGCGGACAAGAAGGCCGGCAAAACCAAAGGTATATGTGATATACATGTAATTGATGTGTACCTTACCAGTACTCGTAGTAGCTCTTGGGTATTTGATACCGGTGCGGTTGCTCATATTTTTAACTCAAAGCAGGAGCTGCGGAATAAGCGGAGACTGGCGAAGGACGAGGTGACGATGCGCGTCGGGAATGGTTCCAAGGTCGATGTGATCGCCGTCGGCACGCTGCCTCTACATTTACCTACGGGATTAGTTTTAAACCTCAATAATTGTTATTTAGTACCAGCTTTGAGCATGAACATTGTCTCAGGATCTCGTTTAATTCGAGATGGCTACTCATTTAAATCCGAGAATAATGGTTGTTCTATTTATATGAGAGATATGTTTTATGGTCATGCCCCGCTGGTGAATGGTTTATTCTTAATGAATCTGGAGCGTAATGTTACACATATTCATAGCGTGAATACCAAAAGATGTAAAGTTGATAACGATAGTCCCACATACTTGTGGCACTGCCGCCTTGGTCACATTGGTGTCAAGCGCATGAAGAAGCTCCATGATGATGGACTTTTAGAGTCTCTAGATTATGAATCATTTGACACATGCGAGCCATGCCTCATGGGCAAGATGACCAAGACTCCGTTCTCCGAAACAATGGAGCGAGCAACCAACTTATTGGAAATCATACATACTGATGTGTGCGGTCCAATGAGTGTTGAGGCTCGCGGAGGATATCGTTATGTTCTCACTCTCACTGATGACTTGAGTAGATATGGGTATGTCTACTTGATGAAACACAAGTCTGAGACCTTTGAAAAGTTCAAGGAATTTCAAAATGAGGTAGAGAATCAACGTGACCAAAAGATAAAGTTCCTACGATCAGATCGTGGGGGAGAATATTTAAGTCACGAATTTGGTACGCACTTAAGGAAATGTGGAATCGTTTCACAACTCACGCCGCCTGGAACACCTTAGCGAAATGGTGTGTCTGAACGTCGTAATCGCACTCTATTGGATATGGTGTGATCTATGATGTCACTTACTGATTTACCGCTATCATTTTGGGGATACGCTCTAGAGACAGCTACATTCATTTTAAATAGGGCACCGTCTAAATCCGTTGAGATGACACCGTATGAATTATGGTTTGGCAAGAAACCTAAGTTGTCATTTCTAAAAGTTTGGGGATGCGATGCTTATGTCAAGAAACTTCAACCTGAGAAGCTCGAACCCAAGTCGGAAAAATGCGTATTCATAGGATACCCTAAGGAAACCATAGGGTATACTTTCTACTTAAGATCCGAAGGCAAGATCTTTGTTGCCAAGAACGGGTCCTTTCTGGAGAAGGAGTTTCTCTCGAAAGAATTAAGTGGGAGGAAAGTAGAGCTTGATGAAGTACTACCTCTTGAAACGGTAAGTAGTGCAACTCAGGAAGATGTTCCTGTGGTGCCAGCACCGACAAGAGAGGAAGTTAATGATGATGATCAAGATACTTCAGATCAAGCTCCTACTGAACTTCGAAGGTCCACAAGGACACGTTCCGCGCCAGAGTGGTATGGCAACCCTGTCTTGGAAATTATGTTGTTAGACAATGGTGAACCTTCGAACTATGAAGAAGCAATGGCGGTCCCAGATTCCAACAAATGGCTTGAAGCCATGCAATCCGAGATAGGATCCATGTATGAAAATGAAGTATGGACTTTGACAGACTTGCCCGATAATCGGCGAGCGATAGAAAACAAATGGATCTTTAAGAAGAAGACGGACGCGGATGGTAATGTTACCATTTATAAAGCTCGACTTGTTGCTAAGGGTTATCGACAAGTTCAAGGCATTGACTATGATGATACATTCTCTCCCGTAGCGAAGCTGAAGTCCGTCCGAATCATGTTAGCAATTGCCGCATACTATGATTATGAGATATGGCAAATGGACGTCAAAACGGCATTCCTTAACGGTCACCTTAAGGAAGAACTGTATATGATGTAGCCGGAAGGTTTTGTCGACCCTGAGAATGCTAACAAGGTATGCAAGCTCCAGCGATCCATTTATGGGCTGGGGCAAGCATCTCAGAGTTGGAACATTCGCTTTGATGAGATGATCAAAGCGTTTGGGTTTATGCAGACTTATGGAGAAGCCTGCGTTTACAAGAAAGTGAGTGGGAGCTCTGTAGCATTTCTCATATTATATGTAGATGACATACTTTTGATGGGAAATGATATAGAACTTTTGGACAGCATTAAGGCGTACTTGAATAAGTGTTTTTCAATGAAGGACCTTGGAGAAGCTGCTTACATATTAGGCATCAAAATCTATAGGGATAGATCGAGACGCGTCATAGGTCTTTCACAAAGCACATACCTTGATAAGATATTGAAGAAGTTCAATATGGATCAGTCCAAGAAAGGGTTCTTGCCTGTATTGCAAGGTGTGAGATTGAGCTCGGCTCAATGCCCGACCACGGCAGAAGATAGAGAAGAGATGAGTGCCATCCCCTATGCCTCAGCCATAGGGTCTATTATGTATGCCATGCTGTGTACCAGACCTGATGTAAACCTTGTCGTAAGTTTGGTAGGAAGATACCAAAGTAATCCCGGCAAGGAACACTGGACAGCGGTCAAGAACATCCTGAAGTACCTGAAAAGGACTAAGGATATGTTTCTCGTTTATGGAGGTGATGAAGAGCTCATCGTAAAGGGTTACGTCGACGCTAGCTTCGACACAGATCTGGATGACTCTAAGTCACAGACCGGATATGTGTATATTTTGAATGGTGAGGCAGTAAGCTGGTGCAGTTGCAAGCAAAGCGTCGTGGCGGGATATACATGTGAAGCAGAGTACATGGCAGCCTCGGAGGCAGTGCATGAAGCAATCTGGGTGAAGGAGTTCATCACCGACCTAGGAGTCATACCCAATGCGTCGGGGCCGACCGCACTCTTCTGTGACAACACTGGAGCTATTACACTTGCCAAGGAGCCCAGGTTTCACACGAAGACCAGGCACATCAAGCGTCGCTTCAACTCCATACGTGAAAATGTTCAAGATGGAGACATAGATATTTGTAAAGTACATACGGATCTGAATGTAGCAGATCCGTTGACTAAACCTCTCCCTGGAGCAAAACATGATCAACACCAGAACACAATGGGTGTTCGATTCATCACAATGTAACTAGAATATTGACTCTAGTGCAAGTGGGAGATTGTTGGAAATATGCCCTAGAGGCAATAATAAAATGGTTATTATTATATTTCTTTGTTCATGATAATTGTCTATTATTCATGCTATAACTGTGTTATCCGGAAATCGTAATACACGTGTGAATACATAGACCACAACATGTCCCTGGTAAGCCTCTAGTTGACTAGCTCGTTGATCAACAGATAGTCATGGTTTCCTGACTATGGGCATTGGATGTCATCAATAATGGGATCACATCATTAGGAGAATGATGTGATGGACAAGACCCAATTCTAAGCATAGCTCAAAGATCGTGTAGTTCGTTTAACTAGAGCTTTTCCAATTGTCAAGTATCATTTCCTTAGACCATGAGATTGTGCAACTCCCGGATACCGTAGGAGTGCTTTGGGTGTGCCAAACGTCACAACATAACTGGGTGACTATAAAGGTGCACTACGGGTATCTCCGAAAGTGTCTGTTGGGTTGGAACGAATCGAGACTGGGATTTGTCACTCCGTATGACGGAGAGGTATCTCTAGGCCCACTCGGTAATGCATCATCATAATGAGCTCAATGTGACCAAGTGTCTAGTCACGGGATCATGCATTACGGTACGAGTAAAGTGACTTGCCGGTAACGAGATTAAACGAGGTATTGGGATACCGACGATCGAGTCTCGGGCAAGTAACGTACCGATTGACAAAGGGAATTGTATATGGGGTTAATTGAATCCTCGACAACGTGGTTCATCCGATGAGATCATTGAGGAGTATGTGGGAGCCAACATGGGTATCCAGATCCCGTTGTTGGTTATTGACCGGAGAGGCGTCTCGGTCATGTCTGCATGTCTCCCGAACCCGTATGGTCTACACACTTAAGGTTCGGTGACGCTAGGGTTGTAGAGATATGAGTGCAGCAAACCGAAAGTTGTTTGGAGTCCCGGATGAGATCCCTGACGTCATGAGGAGTTTCGGAATGGTCCGGAGGTAAAGAATTATATATGGGAAGTCGAGTTTCGGCCATCGGGAAAGTTTCGGGGGTCACCGGTATTGTACCAGGACCACCGGAAGGGTCCCGGGGGTCCACCGGGTGGGGCCACCCATCCCGGAGGGCCCCATGGGATGAAGTGGGAGGGGAACCAGCCCCTGGTGGGCTGGTGCACCCCCCCTGGCCCCCCTCTGTGCCTAGGGTTGGGAACCCTAGGGCAGGGGGCGCCTCCACTTGCCTTGGGGGGAAAGTTTCCCCCCTTGGCCGCCGCCCCCTAGGAGATCCCATCTCCTAGGCCCCCCCCCGGTCCCTATATAAAGAGGGGGGGTGGGAGGGCAGCCGCACCCTAACACATGGCGCCTCCCTTCCCCCTTGCTACACCTCCTTCTCCCGCAAACGCTTGGCGAAGCCCTGCCGGAACCCTGCTGCATCCACCACCACGCCGTCGTGCTGCTGGATTTTCATCAACCTCTCCTTCCCCCTTGCTGGATCAAGAAGGAGGAGACGCCACGCTGACCGTACGTGTGTTGAACGCGGAGGTGCCGTCCGTTCGGCGCTAGGATCTCCGGTGATTTGGATCACGACGAGTACGACTCCCTCAACCCCGTTCTCTTGAACGCTTCCGCTCGCGATCTACAAGGGTATGTAGATGCACTACCCTCTCTCGTTGCTAGATGAACTCATAGATTGATCTTGGTGAACGTAGGAAAATTTTTATTTTGTGGAACGTTCCCCAACACCTAAACAGGATGACATGACAAAACTATATGATGTCTTTCTAAAATAGGTTGGGATGAAATAATTCACATACATGTTGTCTAAGTATACATGATGGCATGATATAATTGACATAATTGATTCATATACTAAGCAGCTGGCACTCGCATGTATGATCTCTAGACTAAGTAGATAGAATTCAATATTGTGCATATGATGTCTAAACTAAGCAATGCAAGACACCATATGCATCATATGAGAAATATAAACATTGCAACTTAGAGCATACACCTCAGGTGGGATATAGGACTGGTCATCTATCTCTGAATCCTCCTCTGAGGAGCTCCCTATAACCATAGAGATATATGCTTCAACAGGTACCATTGCCTGCTCTGAAGACCTTGTTTTCACTCCAGATGTTTCCATAACCGGCTCAAATGGCTGATACACATGAAGAGTAGTTCAATTTACACAGATTGTCGACAAATGGAATACGTAATGAAAAAATAAGATGGCATGAGATAATTCACATATACGATGCCTGGCTCCATGGCGGTGCATAATTCACATATATGATAACTGGCTGAAAAACATGGCATTGCATAATTCACATATCTGATATAGAAAGCAAATAGGAGGCATTCACACAAAGCATGTCTAATCTAAGCAGATGGCACGGCAATGCAAGACACCATATGCATGATATGAGCAATATAACCTAGCCAAGTTAGAGCATGCACCTCGGGAGGGGGGGATACGACTGGTCATCTCTCTCTGAATCCTCCTTTGAGGAGCTATCTGTAACCAGCAAGAAATCTGCATCGACAGGTAGCACTGACTGCTCACAAGACCTTGTTTTCACTCCAAATTTTCCCATGACCGACTCAAATGGCTGATGCACAGGAAGAGTAGATGAATGTATAAACATTGTTGACAAATGGAATACATTATGGAAAAAAATATGGCACGATACAATTCACATATACGATGACTGGCTAAGCAGGATGGCATTGCATGATTCACGTATATGATGCCTCGCTAAAGAAGATGGCATTGCATAATTCCCATATACTCCCTCCGTTCCTAAATATTTATCTTTTTAGAGATTTCAAATGGACTACCACATACGGATGTATATAGACATATTTTAGAGTGTAGATTCACTCATTTTATTCCGTATGTAGTCACTTGTTGAAATCTCTAAAAAGACAAATATTTAGCAATGGTGGGAGTATGATATAGAAACCAAACAGGTGGCATTCACACAAAGCAAATATAAACTAAGCTGATGACATATAAGATGTATAATGTAAGCAATGCAAGGCGCCATATGCATGATATGACCAACATCAGCATGCCAGATTAGAGCAAACACCTCAGGTGGTAAACAGGCATGGTCGGCTCCTTCTGAATCTCCATCTGAACAGTTATCTTCCTCTGGAATACAATCTGGAAATGCAGGAGAGGGGGGGGGCACTTCGCCCACCATGGAGCAGCGTCTGCATGACATTATATTCGCACGCAACGGTCTTCTATTTTTCTCTACATGTTCAGTACGATTGTGTACAATATCTGACATGCATAATAAAAAAACTTAGATTTTGTAAGGCCTAAGGGGTGCATGCAAAAATCAAGACTGATGGTAGAAAACGAGTGGATGGATCCAAAACTAATGATAGCAGGTAGATTATAGCTTCAGTTTAAAAAGATAGACAATAGATCATCTATTGTTTGTTGCCCACCCAACATGAACCACATAGAAGACCCGAGATGAACCAGATAGTAGACAGATACTATTCATTGCTGGCTCGATCTGAGACCCATGGGCAATTCAAAACTCAAGATTGAACGATAAAGTAGCAGGTAATAATAACCGATGTATAATGTAAGCAAACACGAAAGACTGCGACCTCTCTTCCGGAACTGTGTAGTCCTCAGGTTCATCTGCTCAGTCGATGATGGTAATGCAGTTGGCATGGCTGCCGGCAATGGGGAAGATGATATGAGGCGGCAAAAGAAAGTCTGCAAGGGGGATCACTGATGCAGTGAACGCTTTTGTCGATGGTCCACCTCAGGTGGGGTGGATGACGGCACAGTAGGAGCAGGACATAACACACAGAGTTTTCTTTGATGCCAATCTGAAAATGAAGTAAATCTGTAAGGGCTCTTTAGAATTGGAGGATTCTATAAACGCAGGGACAGGAAAAACACAGGAATAGGATAGGAATGCACGTGCAAAACAGAGCATTTGGAAACATAGGATTTCAGTCAACCTGGGTGTTTGGCTCACATGAATTGGAAGAACAGAGGAATGGAGAAAAAAAGTGATGCGATGAGTGTACAACCTCTTTGGCATAGCCTTGTGGACCTCGACATCATTGGGTTGGACGTGGAGGATGGTGATGATGCTGGTGTGACTGTCGGAGGCGGGGAAGAAGATCCGAGGCCTCTGGAAACGGCGCCGAGGGTACTGCTCCGCTGTGATGGACGGTTCCGTCGTTGGAGCAGCTCCGCTAAGGTGTACGGCGACGAGGCTGAAGCATGACAAGACAGACAACTTTAATCTGAAGTGGGACCCTAATATCATCTGCACTAGATGATATAAAATACATCACCAAAAAGTGCTAGATGTAAAATGCATCAGCCGTGCCACGGCCGCTCCGACAGATGCTGTAAGTACCGTTCACTCTAAACTTAACTGGAGAAAATGAACTTCACAGTCGAAACTGAATTTTACTATCAAAATTGATTGAACTAGTAACGGAGCATTGCAATATATGTAGGGCGTTCGAGCACTAGTAGCAGAGAAGCAGTGATCTAAATCAGCAGACGCTCGAGCAGGGAACGCACTAGCAGAGAGCAAGTCGTGCAGTAGCACCACGAGCGAGTGCTAAAGCAGCAACTCCTGTAGCTGTCGAAGGTCGTGCAGCAGCAGCAGTAGCGCAAGCGAGAGAAAGAGCAGAGCAGCAGCACGAATGAAAGCAGGAGTAGTGCAGCAGCGCGACCGACAGCAAGAACAGAGCCGCCGCGCGAGCGAGAGCCGGAGCAGCTGCAGCTAGTGCCATTGTGGAAGTCACCGCCGAGGAAGCAGCGACATGGGGGAGAGACGCCGTGGATGATGTGGCCGGCTACGGCGCCGTCGATGGAGACGCCATGTCTGCTCGGTATCGAGCACCGGCAGCCCTGTGAGATCGAATAAAAGATAAAATGCAGCGATGAGTGCAGAACCTCCTTGGTGGCGCCGAGTTGGCCTTGGCTTCATCGGAGGAATTGGTGAGGGTGCTACGGTTCCGGTGGGGCAGGTCAAGACGGCGCTGTGGGGATTGAGGTGGCGCGATAGACGAGGCGAACATCGGGGCAGCTCCTTGGAGGTGGAGGACGGGGCGGCTGATCCAGTGGGACGATGAGATCGACAACGGATCCTCATCTGGTGCAGTGGATGAGGGACGGCGAGCTGTTGCGGTGGATGACATAGTCGGGGAAGAGTCTCTGGCTGGGCGGCGGTCGGGAGGCCGACAGAGGAGCGTGGGTTTTTGCGGGTTTTGGCGGCCTCGGTGTACGAATGGGGGGCGAAGGGGGAGGGTGGAGCCAAGCTTAGGGACGCGCTTGTCCGAAATGTAGGGTAAGTTACCAGCGTACCCCCACCGGTTTTGATACTGCGACGTGGAGCTTCATTTCCGGCTGAGGGGTAGAAGGGGGATTTCGCGTGTCTGGGCTGCGGGAGCGATTTCAGATGAGGAGGGAGTTCTTGCGCGCGTCCAAATTTTGGGATTACAAGGTGCGGCGCGGGTTGAAGAAGCGGGAGTTTCAAAGCAGGTGAGACAAAAGATACTCGAGCTTGAAAATTTCGGGATAACAAGGTGTGGATTCCTTGTTCGGCAGAACAAACTTAACGTGTAAAAAAATCATACAAGACACAAGAGAGTCATGTCCCCTTTTACTATATTGCTATAGATGCCATTGAAAAAACTACAAGAAAAATGTAAAAAAAATCGGGAGAACAAGATTACCCTGCACAGTACCAAATTGATTCGCACTTCCCTCAACAACAACAAAAAACAAATCAATTCCCACCAAAGAAAGAATAATGTCCCTTTTTATATGATTACAGATGCCATGATCTCGAATTTCAATTTTTGAATCCACGTTATGTTGAATTCGAATATATCATTAGGTGACCTTGCGGTTTATAATTGATGTAGTCGTACATTTTGATCTTCCATCATACATGAACATTTTACTCCACCATGTGAACATATATATTGTCGTCTACCATATGGACTAAATTTGAATCAATTTTCCTTATCTGAATACAATCGTTGTCAAGTTATACAATAATTTAAATATTATCTTGATAACAAAAAGACATGCATATAGCAGTAATCATATTCCACTATGAACTACATGTACCATACGCTCTCCAATTCAAATATATGTATCCATTTTATGTTGAATTCAAATCATAGTACATTATTGGTATAGGTAGTGAGATGTTCGGGATAATCTAAACCATGTTTTCATATGTACAATTTTTGGCTGAATTGGGACAAGTTTTGGTATAAGCCTCTTGCAAAACCGGAGATTCTCTCAACAAGCCTCGTGGTTCCGAGAGGGAAAGTGTCACCTTTGTGTGCGAAACAATATATGCTGCCTCCCCCCTGATTTTATTTACTGAGGCAACATAGAACTATATGAGTGCCCTCTTAAATTTTGGAATTATTTTGGGTTCATTTAGCCTTTTTATACATTAATTGAGTTTCTGGACTTTTAATGTGCATAATCTAAATATGAATTGCATGCACATGCTCCGATGCACCAAAGTGGGTTGAAAAATCACATGTGTGTCCTTGGTTGAATTTCTAGGTCCCATGCAAGAAATGAGAATGAAATTCAAACATCTGGGCGTCATGACTCTGCCGAGAACATCAAGAAACTTAGATTTTAAATTCATGTAAATCCAAAACTTGGCTGGAAAACATGAAACTTGGCATGGTGTCATGTCATGGCACTAACATGTTGTGGTAAAAAATTGGGCCGATTTGGAAGCTCGTGGTTCTAAGAGGGAACGTGCCACCTTTGAGTGTGAAATGATATACGCTGCCCCCCCCCCCCGGGCCTTGAGTTTCTTAACAAAGGCAACATAGAACTACATTAGTGCCATGTTAAATTTTGAATTATTCCGGGTTCGTTTGTCGTTTTTTATACATTAATTGAGTTTTTGTTCATTTAATGTGCATAAGTCAAATTTGAACTACAAGCACATGCTCTCGTACACCAAAGTTGGTTGAAATATCACATTTGTGTCCTTGGGTGAATTTATAGGTCCCATGCAAGAAATGAGAATAAAATTAAAACATCTGGGCATCGTGGCTCGACCGAGAACATTGAAAAACTTGGTTTTAAAATTCTTGTAAATCCAAAACACGTCTAAAAATCATGAAACTTGGCATGGATGTCATGTCATGGTACTACCATGTTGTGGTAAAAAAATGGCCGAATAGGAACAAATTTTGGTATAAGCTTCTTGCAAACTGAAGCTTCTCTCAAGAAGGCTCGTGGTTCTGAGAGGGGACGTGTCACCTTTGAGTGCGAAACGATATACGTTGTCCCCCTTGAGTTTATTTACAAAGGCAACATAGAACTACATGAGTGACCTGTTAAATTTTGGAATTATTCCGGCTTCGTTTGGCCTTATTTACACATTAATTGAGTTTTGGTCATTTAATGTGCATAATTCAAATTTGAACTACAAGGACATGCTCCCATGCACCAAAGTTGGTTGAAAAATCACATTTGTGTCCTCGGGTGAATTTCTACTCCCATGCAAAAAATGAGAATAAGATTCAACCATCTGGGCATCGTGGCTCGGTCGAGAACATTGAGAAACTTGGTTTTAAAATCGTGAAACTTGGCATGGTGTCATGTCATGGTAGTACCATGTCGTGGTAAAAAAATTGGTCGAATAGGAACAAATTTTGGTATAAGCTTCTTGCAAATCGGAGCTTCTCTCAAGAAGGCTCGTGGTTCTGGGAGGGAACGTGTCACCTTTGTGTGTATAATTCAAATTTGAAATACAAGCACATGTTCCAGTGCACCAAAGTTGGTTGAAAATCACATGTGTGTCCTCGGGTAAATTTCTAGGTTCCATGCAAGAAATGGGAATGAAATTCAAAATTCTGGGCGTCGTGGCTGGGTTGGAAACATTGAGAAACTTAGTTTTTTAATTCCTGTAAATCCAAAACATGCATGAAAATAATGAAACTTGGCTTGGTGCCATGACATGGCATCAACATGTTGTGGTAAATTTGCAGTCCGATTTGTGAAGGCGCACACATTAACAATCAACAAAGTCATTTTGGAACAAGTATTGTCACGTTACAATCGGAAACACAAGTATTATTGAAACCGTGGGCGTTCTACTTACTAGTACCATTTACCTGCCGCCACACGTCCCCATTTTTTATTAGCTAGGAGGCGCCGTGCAGGCTAGCTATTTGAGTACGAGAGGCGTGCGATCAGACCCCTGCGCGTGCTTATCGGGAGGAGAGCCCTTTGACCTCCATCTGCCGTCCACCTCTCCCCCGAGGTCTCCATTAATGGCGCCCAAGCCTCTATTTAACGGCGTGGCTATGTCTCACTCAACTGAGATTTAAGAGAGAAAAAAGAAAATCTGAAAGCACGGATCTTGATGTAACATCCGACGGACCTATATAGTATCTACTGCGACTTATAGCAAGACTGATGAATATATAAGGACGACTTTTTTTATCAAAGAAGGGCTTGCCCCTTCCGATTTTCATTACGAAAACCACCACAATTCACAAGAAGTTCAGCACAACTCCAGCCTAACACGAAAGACTAAAAGCTACTCCCTCTGTCCCATAATATAAGACGCTTTTTGACACTAGTATAGGGTCAAAAAACGTCTTACATTATGAGACGAAGGGAGTACCAGATTGAAATCGTAACATCCCAAGAGGCCAACAAAGGTCAAACATCCACGCTAGAACCCAACATTTCACAACCGACGACACAATCCACATCCTAAACCGATTATTACATCAAAAGAAATCAGGAAACTGAAGGAAGCCCAGCAGCAACTAGAAGAACAGCAATGCCAGGGTCGCCACAGCAAGAGTTTTCTTCATTCCAGCCTCGCAACATTGATCTTCCACGGAAAGATAAGGACGATTAATTGTCTTACATAATTAGAAAGATAATTAAAAAAGCCACATGCGGCTACGCTTGAAATACACAAGGGCAAAAGAAGAAGGAAGACAAGGATCTTGCTCACTGATCTCTACTTTCTTGATGTGTTGCTGCAGGCCGCGGGAACTAGTCTCCGCGGCGAGTGGCGATGAGCTCTTTCGTGTCCTCAAGATGCTGCTTGAGAACATCCACGGATTCCTCCACCAACCTTTGGCGCTCGTTGCAGAGCATGTCATTCTCGTCCATAAGTTTCTTGACGATGACGCCGGTCCTCTTCAACAAGGAACTGGTCTCCTCCTGCTGGTCTGCACTTCGGATGATCTTCTCCCTCAGCAGGTCGCGCTCGGCTCGGAGCCTCTAATTGCCCTCCCTTAGTTGCCAGATGACGCCGGTAGCCTGTTCAAACAAGGCTTTCACGTCGTCCTACAACCTCGCCAAGCCGGAGATCTGATCCATCTGGCTATGGACGATCGCATGCATGCGCCTGTAACAGTCGTCGCATGCCCGCGAGAAATTTTCCCAGGCCGCCGCGGCGCGGCGGGACATCTCTGCTGCATTCGTGGCACGGCGGGACATCTCTGCTACTTCCACGGTGTGGCCGGGCCAGTCTGCTGCATCGACCATGCGGCGGGACCTCCGTGCTGCTTCAGCGGCGCGGCAGGACCTCTGTGCTGCTACTTCCACGTGGCGGGACATGTCGGTTGCTCTCACAGCGAGGCGGGACATCTCTCGTGCTTCCGCTTCCATGCTCGCCTCTCACTGATGGCAATCTCTTGACCCAGAACTCACGCTGGCCATGGCAGATGCAAGGGAAGGATGCTGAATGACTTGTTTGTTTTTCGGGATGAAGAGTTGAGGAGGAATGTGCAGTCATCTTGGCATACTAGTATTTATAACCGAGTACTAATACGCTCCTAAGTGGGAAACCGTTTAGGTTGTGATCGGTGTGAACAGGTTTGGAATTCAATATAGCGTGGTACTAATACGCTCCTAAGTGGGAAACCGTTTAGGTTGTGATCGGTGTGAACAGGTCTGCAATTCAATATAGCGTGGAGTAATTTGGAATGTGACGAGACGCAAGCTCAAAATTTATTGACGGTTCTAGTTTCGAAGTGCGGCACTATTCTCGGATGGAGTACTTCTTTTTCTACTCCCTCCTTTCCGGTTTTATAGGGCTTATCTCAAAATTTAGTTTTTCCATTTTATAAGGCTCAATTTGGTTGTTCCCCAACACATGTTCAGATTCCAAGGTGCATTAAATCATTGCATGCAAGTATTAAGAGAAAATTGACCAATGCATGTACTTTATGCATGCATGCATTGCAATTAATGCATTGATAAACATAATTTTTTGAGAAAAACAAGAGCATTAATTAGGTGCTTTTGCAAACTACAAAAAATATTCCACCACTCACCATAAACCGGAAAGGAGGGAGTACTGCTGTGTACGTGAAATAACTGGCACCGTCGTATACATATCTTATGGTTAATGGGGCGTTCGACAGGAATACCCACGTGGAGAGCTCTAGGCTAGGCCTTTTTTCAGATGCATTAAACCTATCTCTCGGGACTTCTCTCACGCACCATCGTGCCACCCACAAAAACTTGTACTCTGAGTTTAGTAGTACGTTATATAGGAAGAGAAGAGGTGCACGCATGCACTCGTCCTCTCACACACGCTTCTGTTTTTTCTCAAAAAGGAGGATGATGACCCCCGGCCTCTGCATCTGGGAGTCACACACGCATCTGTAGCTATGAATTGTAGTGTTCTCAACCATCCGATTGGCTCTATCATGGATGTACCTATATACTAAAACATGTCTAGATACATCTATATTTTGACAAATGGAAGGCATGTATTGTGGAACAGAGGGAGTGCTTGTCATCAAAATGGATAAAAAGGGACGTATCTAGAACTAAAATACGTCTACATACATCTCCTATTATCCATTTTGATGACAAGTGGTACTTCTTACCCAAAGGAACTTTATATCCAACAGACACAAAATATCTGTTCGACTGTTGGAAATTACTGATCTGATGTCGAAGTAATTGCTGCATCGCCACCAAAACCCACCATTTCTTAAGCTAAAGTAGACCAAGGTAATCCCTATATTAGCATACTACTAAGATAAACAGAAGGCACTGTCGAAACATTTAGGACGTGAGCTTGTCAATCTGAATGTGGAGGGACACAAGCATAGCCCCGGCTAGCAGCTTGGGCGGAACTGTCAAGAAGGTCAGCTCCTGCACGTCGATGTCACCGGGATCCTTGCTGCTTTTCACCTCCATTTCCACCTTGACGGCGTCGGTCGTGCCTTTGGGCTCCCCCGGCAGGCCGTTCGCCCACAGCTTGGCCAAGTACTGCGGCAGTGGGGACGCCCCCGCTCTGATGCAGATGACCGACACGGTGATAGGCGCGCCGATGTCGAGCACGTCGCTGACCAAGAAAAACATGTGGCGGTCCTCCTCCGCGAAAAGCAAGAGTCGTGGCTCCTACAGTGGCACTTGCAGCTGGAGCACCTTGCCGTACTGGATCCTGTGCACGGGCATGGGATGCGCAGTGCTGATGTGGTGGTAGAGCGCCGGCGGCGGGCCTTCGTAGCCGCAGACGGGCACGGGGCATTTGCAGGGCGCGAGCGGACACACGCTCTGGTGATCGGCGAGCTTGTGGTAAGTGACGTAGAGCCCACAGCCTTCGTGCGGGCACTCCACCCTCATCGATGAAAGGATGGAGTCCACCGCCGTGTTCCGCACGTCGAAGCCACAGCCGCGCTCGCACTTCTGGCACTGCCGCTAGTTCCCGGGGCGCTCGACGCGGCAGTCCGCGTAGGCCAGGTGCCCTCCCTTGCACTTCAAAATCAATCCAACAGCACATCAATCAAGAAACCTGCACCTTGCTCAATCAGCCAAACGGACGAGGTGTATTCGAACCTCATACACTGGAGGCGTCAAGGGGTGGAGGCACAAGGAGCAGTGGAGCACGGTGAGGTCCATCGAGACCTTAGAGAGCTCCATCGTCGGGTCCTGTTCCTATTCGGTCTGCATGATCTCGACCTCCTCGTGCACAACCATCTCTCGACTTGGGCCGGGGTATTACAAAGCTTACCATCACATATTTTATACTCCCTCCGTTCCTAAATGTACTCCCTCCATTCGGAATTACTTGTCTCGGAAATGGATGTATCTAGAACTAAAATATGTCTAGATACATCCATTTTCGCGACAAGTAAGGCTGGCCATAGTGGGATTAACATAAGTAGTATCATGCACTTGGGACTCGCAAACATGCTTATGTGGCAGGCAATTAAAGAAGAGAGAGATGGTTAAAGTAACATAGGTAGATACCGTAACATAATAAATATGGTGCTACTATGTGTCATGCATGGCAATAAATGGGACCATCTATGATACTAATCTATGATACTATGCACTATAGAGGTAGTAACATAGACTAGTAACGTATGCATGTTACTAGTCTAAGTTACTCCCCACTATGACCAGCCTAATTCTGAACGGAGGGAGTAAGTCTTTATAGAGATTTCACTTGGTGGACTACATACGGAGCAAAATGAATGAATCCACACTTAAAATGCATCTATATACATCCGTATGTAATTCATAATGGAATCCCTACGAAGACTTATAATTTAGGAACGGAGGGAGTACTACTTCAAGGTGCATTAAATCAACACATGCAAGTACTATCAAAAGAAGAGTCACGGCATGCATGCATGCGTTGTAATTAATGCATCGGTAAATGCAAATTATTGAAATATATCAAGTGCAGTGCTTTGATGTGTCGCGTCAACTCGTATTTCAACGAGAAGTTTGATTATCCTCTCCCTCGCAAACTTAACTGCACCTGCCTTTGGCTGTATGACAGGTTGGCCACGCACCTATCATGCCCACCTGTCATACACGCAAAGACAGGAGCGTCCCTCCCTTGCCCATGAGCGTGGTGGCTGGCAAGACTAGGAGAAGCTTTCGCTACACGCTCTCCCTCCCGCACGCGATGGACATGCAGCAGTTCAATCGGTGTCAGATGGCCAGAAGCGTACTGTAGTACTCCTCCAGTGCAGTAGTACACATCATTGTTCGACTCCCCGAAGAGGCAAAGAGCCAAGCGCAGCCCGGACGCTCGTGTGGCAGTTTCATGTGTAGAGTAGTCTAGATAGCGTGTACCGTTCCTGTAAGCTTAAAATCGTTGGGGTCAGCTCCATACTATGTGGCCGTCTCGAAGTTTTTTTTAAATTAAAATAATCTTCTGGCCCTACCTGTCACCCTAGTGATTGTAGTTTGCACGCTCATCTGGTCAAGACAGGAATATATATTTTAATTTGTTTTTTTAAGGGGGGACTCCCCGGCCTCTGCATCAGAACGATGCATACGGCCACATATATTTTAATTTGTGGTGGGTAAATGTTAGAGGTTGCAGCAAATATATTGTACACTGTGGGTCTTTCAGCCAAGTTTAGAGGCAATCATGTGGGGCCAGTGCTATGATGTGTCGCGTCAACTCGTAGAACGAGGAGAAGCTTGATTTTACTACACGCCTTCTCCCTCGCCCATGCGCGCTGTTGCTCACAAACGAGGATAGGCTTTTGCTTAGTAGTACTTCTACAACAAGCTATCTGTCCCACTCGCGATGGACGGACATGCAGCAGTGGATTCAACATTATAGAAGCAGTAGTAGTAATATCATTGTTCGTCTTCTCGAAGAGGAGAAGAGCCAAGCACAAACCGAACGGTGCAGTTGTGAACATTGGAGCACGCATATAGCCAGGCTCTTGCATGAGACAAAATTGCTATGTGAGCCCACTATTGCACTAGTACGTACAACTACTTGCTAGTATAGCCCTGTAAACCAGAAAGGAGCATTTGCCCTTCTAGAGATTTCAACAAGTGACTAGACTACACCGAGACGGAGTACATATGGAGCAAAATGAGTGAATCTGCACCATAAATAAATACGTACTAGTTCTATCGTTTTCCTCTCCGAGGTGCACAATATTGAGTATACTAACTAGTCTCTTTTTGACACGCATTTACGTTGTTGTTTTTTTGACACAGTACAGATGCAAGCGCTCATATACACACACATACACTCACCCCCATGAACGCACACATGCACGGCACTATCATCTTGAAATTCACGAAGTCACCATAGGCACCTCGTCGTCGACGGGTCCATTGGTGCTTGAATGCCAAGGAGGAAGAGGGTAGCGGTTCCCGAGACGTTGAACGGTCAATGATGCATCCTCAATTACATGCAGAGGGAATTAATTGGAGAAGCAGACTAGAGCTAGCACGATGTGAATGAAACAGAGTTTGGACTCTCATATAATAAAGGCGCCCCACCACACCAATCCATCTACTCCCAAGTCTCTGCGCAACACTGCTCACTCCAATCCAAGACCAAGTGACCAGAAGCCACAAGCACCTATGGAGGCGATGGACGCGAGCGGCAGTCGGTTGTGCCAAATCATCCAACGCGCCGGCCTGTGGCCCCGCACCGTGCAGCATTTCCAGACGGTGCTGGTGACCGCAAGCATCATAGCCCTCGCCGACGCTGGCTTCACCACTCGCATGGACGACATGATGGTCAACTCCATCCGCAAGTTCACCACCGTCAAGAAGCGCGCAGACGACCTTGCCATACTGCTCCAGCCCGCACGCCCAGGCTCATCATTGCGTGCCACCCTCATCGGCCTACATGGTGACGAACTCTTTCAAGCCCTGGTGGCCCTGCAGGTGCCGGAGGTCGCGACGAAGAATGTGCACCTCGAGGCCGCGCTCGCCGCGCTCGCCGCGCAGTGCCTTGCCATGCAAGAAACCATCGACCTGCACATCAACGTCTACGAGGAAATCGTCTACATAGGCCACTATAAGGCAAACGAGGACAGAAAGACGTTGGCCTTCTTCCAGCGGCTGGAATCTTTGGACGCCATTGTTCAGAAGCACATCGACTTGGCCACGAAGGCCGCTGCTACTTAGGCGCCGTTCGGTGGGCCGGCGCCCTGAGTCGAGGAGGTGGACGTCGTTGATGGATGCATCTCTTCTTCTTGCCTCCTGTAACCAGCATTGCATCGCCTCGTGGCCTTAATGTTTTATTGGTATAGTACTCCCTCCGTTCCCAAATATAAGTCTTTCTAAAGATTCCAGCAAGTGACTACTACATACGGAGCAAAATGAGTGAATCTACACTCTAAACTATGTCTTCATACATCTGTATGTTGTATTCCATTTGAACTAGTATCTAAAAAGGCTTATATTTATGAACGGAGGGAGTATATGGCATTTTTTATTCCAGTCGTAATGTTTTCACTGTGAGGTGGGGCCGCAATTGAGTAAACCCACCCCACCCACCGGGCATTGGCCGAGTTTAGAATTAGAAGAGAGAAACGAGGGAGGAGAGCTAGCTGTAGCACGGCGCTATTGTTAGATGGGACTCGTGTTTATATAATAGGAGTACTGAGCACTCGTGCCTCTTTTTTTTGAGGGAAAAATTAGTCGTATGTCTAGTACCACTAGTTGGGTGCGTGCGACCTATAGCTGTCTTCACTTTAGGTCTCCTTTTCGAACCGCGGCTACGCTTCACAGTACATATTTTTTCACGCATGTATCCTCCTATATGTACTCCTAGGCAATTTCCACGTGCTCCCATTCGCCGACATGTGGGACATAGAGCATCTGGGTTGTAGTGCATGCATGACTCGGAGCATATGCCGGGGTACTTTACATTTCAGACCTCACGAATTACATGCAAACCCCCCGCAGAAGAATAACTAAATCAATGAATTACAACATGAAACCGGATTATTTTCGTGGAAACCGGAGCACGTTCATTAGATTTTGGACATAACACGTTTATAAAAAATGACCGGACCTAAACCAGTCTAAGGGTCTCTTTGATTTTTCCCGGAAAAAAAGGGCCTCTTTGATTCACAGGATACTGAAAACACAGGAATGGGGAAAGTATGATGGCGATGAACCGAGACGAGGAGAACTCTAACTCAGTTAGAGGTTAGAGTTAGATTCTAACCCTGAACTAACTCTAAACCAAAGAGGTGTATGGATGGCAGGGTTAGATTGACAATAAATGCTCTATCTGAATCATTTGACTACTTTGGACCCTATTTTTAGTCAGACTAAAATAAGTCCCTTGGATCCAAGCACCCTCTTGGTGTGGCCGGCTCTTCTGTGGCCTCCTCCCGCTCACAATTGACATAAATGAACCATCTATACAAATCAAGCATGCAAAACATGATAATTTTTACTTTGTTCATACAAATGAGATATCCCACTTAAACATACAAGTCGTCAATCAAGCTTCACAAGATAAAAAAACACTTCATGAAACAAAGAATGAGCTAACTCATCACGGAAGTCGTTCATGATAGGGAGGGAGCCCGGAGCCCCTCACGCACCGAGGGAGGAGCTCGCCATCGTCGCTCTAGAGGAAGGCTCTGTAGAGCCCAAGCCCCGGGAACCCCTCCGACGCCGGCCTTTGCAAGTTGAGGTCGACACCAGCATGGGTAGCAGGGCCGCTTGCCGCCGACTGGGAACTTAATCTTTGGGCCTCTAGAAATAATGCAAGCCTGTAACTAAAATACCTAGAAAGGTGAACTGAACCTTTGGGCCTCTAGAAATAATGCAAGCCTGAAACTGAAATACCTAGAAAGGTGAACTAAGTCTTTGGGCCTCTAGAAATAATGCAAGCCTAAAACTTAAATACCTAGAAAGGTGAACTGAATCTTTGGACCTCTAGAAATAATGCAAGCCTGAAACTGAAATACCTAGAAAGGTGAACTGAATCTTTGGGCCTCTAGAAATAATGCAAGCCTGAAATTGAAATACCTAGAAAGGTGAACTGAATCTTTGGGCCTCTAGAAATAATGCAAGCCTGAAACTCAAATACCTAGAAAGGTGAACTGAATCTTTGGGCCTCTAGAAACAATGCAAGCCTAAAATTGAAATACCTAGAAAGGTGAACTGAATCTTTGGGCCTCTACAAATAATGCAAGCCTGAAATTGAAATACCTAGAAAGGTGACCTGAATCTTTGGCCTCTAGAAAGATTTATTACCTCCTCAAGAAGCATCAAACAATTCCATGCGTGCACCGCAAATCTATAGCAAGTTTGATCAGGATCTACTTTCCAAATCAGAATTAGCGCTAGAGCAAGCAAGATCAATGATATGGCCCTGAGACAGAGAAGGAACGAACAAACTCACCCCTCTCGCGACCTCCCTGGTAGATGCGCCGCCGCCGCGCACGACAGAGGGAGAAAAACGACTGGTGAAGGGGGAGCGGGGCGACCTTCGAAGGTCGGAGGGAGAGGGCGGCCAGAGTAGGGCGGCGGAGGCCGGAAGGAGAGGGCGGCCGGAGGAGAGAGAGGGCGAGCGGCGCTTGGGCGGGCGGCCCTATGGGGAACAGAGAGGAGTCATGCGAGAGGGGGGAGCGATCTGGTGCGGGCAGGTGAGATTTTTTTAGGGGAGCGATCTGGTACGGGCAGGTGAGATTTTTTTAGTTCTCTTTTAGTGGGCCCGAGGATAACTAACCCAATTAGAACCTCTCCACCGGGCTAGTTTTTTTAGGTGGGTTAGAGCAAACTAGCTCAAACTAACCCCTCTTGTTTCGATAATTTGAGGCTATTTCAACCCAAACTAGCTCTAACTCAGGGATCCAAACAAAGAGGAGTGTTACTGTACATGCTGCAGTGTGGACCGTATCACATTGTTTTTTATGGCCATATCACCACATTGTTTTCTACTGCTGGTTCACTGGGCTACCGTGGTTTGCACGGCTGGTTCACTGGGCTGTCGTGGTTCGCACTCCTCCGACCTGAGTAGTACTCCCTCCGTTCCTAAATATAAGTCTTCGTAGATATTTCACTATGGACCACATACGTATGTATATAGATGCATTTTATGTGTAGATTCACTCATTTTTCTCCGTATGTGGTCCATAGTGAAATCTCTCCAAAGACTTATATTTAGGAATGGAGGGAGTAGTATAGTACTAGTATATACCGCATCATTCTTTGCTCCTTCTTACTACTCCGACATGTGGGAGAGCCAGCATCCGGGTCGACGTGTCATGCACCAGATTAGAGCGCGGAACAGAAGGGGGGCATCACCCCGGTCGGAGCGCCAGTAATTCATGACTATAGTGAGTGGCCATATCACAAGTCTTTCCGGCAGTAACGCGCCATCAAATCGCACAGCCCCACTCACTCACCCTCCTCGCCTCTCTGTCAAACCGCCTACCCGAAAACTGCCGCGCGTACTGCCCGGGAAAAGCCCCGCCCTCAACTTTTAACTACGCGAAAATAGTTCGAGCTTGCTCATTCTATATAAATACAGTACTTACTGTATGTTTATTCACCCGTGGGGTTGTTCAATGAATGGAGGGGCGGGGAGCACAAGTGAACAATACTGTAGTAGTAAGTAGGAGTCGTAGAGTAGTCACCTTAAATAGAGAGTTTCTTTTCTTTAATGCCACGTACACAAATTGAAACGCTTGTTGTGGAGAGAAAAAAGATAATCACTCCACTATATATGGACGTAGGGGCCTGAGCGCTTGCTTTACTAGGGTTGCTCTCTTCATTCTCTCATCCTCTCCAGATATAAACAAGACAATGGTAGCGACATTTTCTCTCTGCTCACCGCTGGTCATAGATACGGCCGGATCCCTTCGGCCGGTGTGTATAGATGACTAAAAGGTGCATCGTTCACGCGGTCATCACCGCCGAGGGAGGAAACCAACAGCTGTCGGAGGGGCCCGATCCTCTGCCCGTGAAGTTCTCTCCGACACAGCGCTGGCTCGGGAGGTCCTCTGACCCTTCTTCCTCCCTATCGTATTGTCCGCAGATCCGACATGCCGCCGCCGACATCCCGGCGACCCTCAGGTATAAGTTCTTCGAAAGCGGCCTTGCTCTACTGCCCCAGCTCCCCACGTGTCTGAATGTGCATCTTTTTCTACTCCCATCAGCTCTTCCAAAGCCACCTAAATTTTTAGTATTATTAGAGGTAAAGCTACTTCGTGCATTTGAATCTAGGGCTTTGTTCAAACAACGAAGAAAGGGGAGAAAATCGTAGCATGAATCTAGGACTTGATTCAAAGAGGAAATAATATGGTGAAAGTAGTAGAGACCGGATACCCAACCGGTCTCTTGGTTGAAAAGGGAAATAATGGGAAAACACAGTACAAACTAGATAAGGAACAGATCTATTATTGGTTGAAAAAAGGATAGAAAGTGGCGGCTGGTGGACAAGTCAACAGAGTATGTATAGGATTAGATTTGTTGCCATCACATAGTAAAAGGTCTCCAAGATTAGATTTGCTACCCTCACATAGTAAAAGGTCTCAGGATTAGATTTGCTGCCCTCACATAGTAAAAGGTCTCAGGATTAGATTTGCTTCCCTCACATGGTAAAAGGTCTCCAGGATTAGATTTGCTGCCCTCACATAGTAAAAGGTCTCCAGGATTAGGTTTGCTGCCCTCACATAGCGTGAACAAGCTCGGCATCACCACTTTAATTATGCCTCCTTGTAGGTACATTGTGTTGATGCGTCCACTGTCGCATGTCCTTATACCAACCTTTTGTTGCTGTTAATGTAAGGGCGCATGTAAAATGAAGCGATCACACTATTACATTAGGGACATGTCTAACCAATGTTATTGTTAATCTAATGCCTCCAGTGATAAGATGCAATTAAACTGTGTTACAAATGACAATCCTGCTGTTTTCCCGAGTATGATAAGTGAGTTGCTCCTTTACGCTGTTGAGTGTCCTGGTGTCCCCACGGTCTCATGCCCTTAAACCAACTCTTTAGCTGTTGTTGGTTTACTGTGTCTGGTAAACAAGCAATACCACCATTAAAGTAATCCCATATCTGAGGAATCTCATTGTTGATCGTAATGCTTCTGGTAACATGAAGCATTACTGACGTTTTAAAATTTCTACTGTCCTTGTGTGATTGCCATTAACATAATTAGATCCTTCTTTTCATTTTGTATATGTTTCGTATTCTTATTGACCAGCAACTGTTTACTTTCTATCATTTTGTGCAGATAGGGATATCCATTTCACCTTGTTGCTATTGTGACCTTTTGGTGAACTGCTCAAAACACTTTTCTTTGGAATGAGTGTCTTGTGCAGTTCAACTAAAATGTCACGTGGGCAACATCTCTCAATTTTGGTGGAACTGCACAAAATGGTGATTGGAGTTTCCAAAATCTCTGTCAAGTTCTGCTGGTAATCTCGTGCAACATTTTATTAGCCTTTGCAAGATGGAGCCGTCACTATCACCACAATGGCACTTTATTTTAGTGGAACTGCACAAAAGGATAAGAAAATTATAGTTGAACCTTACCTGAGCCGGGCAGCCAACCTTAATGTTCCTCAATTTTAGTGCAACTACTAAAGAAGAACCTGCCAGCTCACAAGAGCAAGTACTTCTTGCTAGCTGAATGATGCAATCTTTGCTTCATTTCAGGTGAACCGCAGAAAAAGGCGCATGAATTGAATCATGGAACTCCAGGCAGACCTCATCCTAGTGGAGCTGGAGGTTGAGTTCAAGGAGGCCGCTATTAAAGTGAAATCATGCTCTCCTGTCTCCTTGTTTGTGCTGTGCAAACATGTTGTGCAAATGGGAATACTCAACTACAGATGTTGTGACAGTCAAGAGCATTCGCTAAGTTCTTTGATTGTATGACATGGCTAGCCAAGATGGATTTAATCCCGATATTCACTTTATCAAAAGGCTCTAATGGGTTGGTTCTGAATCTTGCAAGCTGGGAATCAATGAGATGTGTAGGCATCTTTGTTGTACTTATTATTTGAATCTTATTTGTTGGTTCTGAATCTTGCAAGCTGGGAATTAATGAGACATGTAGGCATCTTTGTTGTACTTATTATTTGGATCTTATTTGTTGGTTCTGAATCTTGCAAGTTGGGAATCAATGAGACGTGTAGGCATCTTTGTTGCTGTGCTTTGAATCTCCTTCCTCCCAACATATTCCCCTCCTCAGGTGGACCCAGCAGGTCTCTGAATTTTCTCCCACTTTCTTTTTCGATGTAAACTAAGTTTTCTCCCAGTACTTTTCCCTAGAACCAACTCAACTGTCCCACGTCTAGCCTAAAAAATAATAATACCCCACGTACTATTAACTCATCAAATTTAAATGATATTTTATTTTGTAAGTTGAAAGTTCTTACAAAATAATAATTATAATTGTTTATATATAACTTGGCAAGTTAACTCCTAGTGATTGCGTACATAAGCTTGCAAAGATTTTACTGACCAATGCAGTAATAGACGTGCAATCATGTGTTTATGTTTTTATAACATTTCTCCGTCTAGCCCAACATGATATTTTCACCCAGCCCAGCAAGTCCGCGGATTTCGAGAAAAATGCAAATGGGATTTAAACGGGCTGCATAGATGCTACATCATTGTTTCACCCAGCCCACCAAAAGGACTAAAAAAACAAATGGACTGGCTGACATGTGGGCCAGTAGGTCGAAGCCTAAGAAGGCGTTGGATTTACATCCAACGGCCGGCATTCTTCTTCAATCTCTCGTCTTCTTCCCCCAGCGCTGCCGTAACCGCCTGCTCCAGCCTTCGGCGTCCAGCGGCGTTGTTTTGCGCTCCTCAGCAAAACGCTACCCCGCCGACGGCTAGGCCATCCCTCCACTCTGGACCTCCTATTATTCTCTGCCGAGTGTAGGCCCACCCCACACCCGAACCAATCAAGTTTCCCACACTCCTCTCCGTCTACGACTCCACTGCCGCGTCTTCCCCATATCCGGGTCATTCCAGTCTGGGGCCTTGCCGTCGTCCACCACCTCGGTGCGCTCGGCGCGGCGTGGTCAACATACGAGAGTCATCGGAAGAGGACTGTACGTGGAGAGCATGACGGCTGGGACACACGAGGTCCATGGTCGCACGCAAGGAAAGTTCCTCCTTATTACGCACTGTATGTGCACTGTACGTGGGAAGTGCTTCTGTATTTCGCGAAAAAACGTTCCCCTGCTGACAGGTCGGACCCACCAGCTATATCTTCGCACGCAAGGAAGTGCCTCCTTATTACGCACCAAAAAATGAATACCCCCTGCTAGCTGGGACCCACCATAGTGGGTGGCTGACTTGTGGGCCTACTAAGTTGACGAGGATGGAGGGCTTTGTCAACTTAGTCAATATGAACGATTCTATCTCAAGTGACAGTACAATGTCCATCCAACGGCCATAGTGCTTCTTCAACCTCTGGTCTTCTTGCTCCATCCGCCCAAAGCAGCGTCAGTCGTGCCGCGTGCTCCTGCCTCTCGTGGCCGGCTGTGATGCCGCGGAGGCCTCACCGCCCCCTACTACTCCCACCGATGGCCCAGGGTATCCCTCTACTCACCCACACCCCATGTTATTCTGCGGCGACAGCAGCCTCATGCCGCAGCCGAACCAGTGAACCCTCGTACTCCTCTCCGCGTGAGAATCCACTGCCGCGTCTTCCCCGGCTCCATGTCATCCCCTTCCTAGGCCTCGCCGTCGTCCACCGCCTTGGTGCTCTCGACGCGGTGTGGTCAATGTGGTCAATGACCGACTTCCATCGAAAGAGTACTGTACGTGGAGAGGCTGACAGCTGGGTCCAAGGCCACAGCCCAGTGTTTTTGTGATTCGCCAAGTAAGTCGCTTTGTCAGGTCTGTTGGGCTGCAAATCTTTCAAGACGAGGAGAGCTTCATTCGGCTGGCCGAGAAAATGGCCTATCAGTAATGAGAAATGGGTTGTACATTTTTAAAACACAGCAAACCGGCAATTAGTTTCAAATATTTTTTCTCATTTCGAGATTTTAAATTACATTAATATTTATGTGTGGAGAATTTGTTGGATTTTATATTGATATACATTTATTTTTAAAATTTGTTTCAATGTGAGTCGAAATTTCGGGATTAAAAACAGTTCGGACCGCACCGAAATATGCAAAATTTCGTATAAGTTTTTAACCATGGCCACAATATGGGCTGTAATGCTAACAAAAAGAATATGGGCTCCAAAAAAACCTTAAGAATTAGCAAATGGGCTGTAAATTGTTAGAAATAATGGCAGATGGGTTGTATGCTGTTTTCCACAGATTTGAGGCTTTCCTAAAAAAAAGGTTGACGCACAAGCAGTGACTGTTGGATGTCCATCCAACGGCCGTCGTGCTTCTTCAATCTCTGCTCTTCCTGCTCCAGCCGCTCAAACAACCGCCGGTGGGACTGCCTGCTCCCTCCTCCCTGTGGCTGGCTTCACCGCCCCACCATACTCCCATCGCTGGCCTAGCCATCCCTCTACTCACCCACACTTGTTGTTATTCTCCGGCGACGGCAGACGAACCAGTAAACCCTCGTATAGTCGTACTCCCCTCCGCGTGGGAAACAACTGCCGAGTCTTCCCTGCCTCTGTGTCGTTCCCTTCCTAGGCCTCGCCGTCCTCCACCGCCCTGGTGCTCTCGGCGTGGCCTGGTCAACGTGGTCAACGACCGACATGCATCTGAAGTGGACTGTACGTGGAGAGGCCGACAGCTGGGTCCACGGCCGCACGCAAGGAAATGCCTCCTTATTACGCGCAAAATAATGATTCCTCCACCTGACATTAGGGACCCACCGAAAGGGCCTCTGTATTTCGCGAAAAAAATGTTACCGCCGCTGACAGCTCGGACCCACCAGCTATATCTTAGCATGCAAGGAAGTGCCTCCTTATTACGCATAAAAAATGAATACTCCCCATGTTAGCTGGGACCTTGTATAGTGGTAGGCTGACTTGTGGGCCTACTAAGTTGACGAGGACGGAGGGCTTTGTCAACTTAGTCAATATGCATGATTCTAGCTCCAGTGACCGTACGATGTCCATCCAACGACCGTTGTGCTTCTTCATCCTCTGGTCTTCTTGCTCCAGCCGCCCAAACCAGCGCCAGTCGTGCCTCGTGCTCCTGCCTCCCGTGGCCGGCTGCGATGCGGCGGAGGCCTCACCGCCCCCTACTACTCCCACCGCTGGCCAGGCCATCCCTCAACTCACCCACACCCCCTGTTATTCTGCGGCGACGGCAGCCTCACACCGCCGCGAACCAGTGAACCCTCGTACTCCTCTACGCGTGGGCATCCACTGCCACGTCTTCCCCGGCTCCGCATCGTCCCCTTCCTAGGCCTCGCCGTCATCCACCGCCCTGGTGCTCTCGGCGCGGCATGGTCAACGTGGTCAAGGAATGGCTACCATCGGACGTGGACTGTACGTGGAGATGCTGACAGCTGGGTCCACGGCCGCAGCAAGGAAGTGCCTCCTTATTACGCGCAAAATAATTATTCCTCCACCTGACAGCGGGGACCCACCGGACGGGCCACCGGATTTCATGAAAAAACGGTTCCCCCTGACTGCTGGGACCCACCAGCTACATCTTCGCACGCAAGGAAGTGCGTCCGGGCAAAAAAACGATTCGCCCCCTGACTGCTGGGACCCACCAGCTACACCTTCGCAGGTAAGGAAGTGCCTGACAGTCGGGACCCACCTGGTCGAAGCGTACGTAGGGTTGTCATTCTGGTCGCGAACGTGTACGTACATACTGGTCATTGTAGAGGCGCGCACGTGTTGTAGTAGAGGCGTGCACGTAGCATGTACACGTATGTACAGCGGCGAGGGTGGAAGAAAGAAAATACGGCCGCGTACGTACATACGGGCAGGGTCTCGAACGCCTACTCGCACATACGTACATGGCTGGGTCGGAACGGAGAAACAGCGTTGTCGTCGTGTTCATGGGGAGCCAACCGGCTGGGTCGGAACGGAATGCATGGTCGTGTTCATCGGGAGGGCTTGGACGGAACAGGCGATGGAAACGAGGCCTGGCGTACCGCACAACGGAGGAAACGGACCTCCTACATTCGGAACGGGGTCCTGTTGATCAGGAGGGGTGTGGCGTACCGCAAAATGGAGGAAACGGACCTCCTACAGTCGAAACGGGGGTCCTGTTGATCGGGAGGGGTGTGGCCTACCGCAAAACGGACGAAACGGACCTCCTACGGTCGAAACGGGGGTCATGTTGATCGGGAGGGGTGTGGCGTACCGCAAAACAGACGAAACAGACCTCCTACAGTCGAAACTGGGGTCCTGTTCATCGGGAGGGGTGTGGCGTACCGCAGAACGGGACTCCACGGGATACTGTTCATCTCCACCGTCGACCTCCTCCAGCCTCCACGGGATACCGTCGACCTCCTCCAGCCTCCACGGGCTCCTGCTCATCCAGCCTCCACCGCGCGCTACTCCACCGGCTACTGTTCAACCACCCCTCCACCGTCTACTGTTCATCCACCCCTCCACCGTCTACTATTCATCCAGCCCTCCACACCACGGGGTCTTGTTCAACCACCCCTCCACGGCCACCCCTCCACCATCTACTGTTCATCCAGCCCTCCACACCACGGGGTCCTGTTCATCCAAAGGCAACGCCACCGCTCACTGTTGATCCAAACCCCCCGCAACACTCACAGTTCATCCAATCGATCGGCTTCAGTTAGCAGCAGTAGCAAAGGAATCGCTCCATCGGGTTCAGTTAATGGCCATCGATCGATCGCTCGGGTTCAGTAACGCATAGCCTGCAGTTCAATCGCTCGGGTTCAGTTAGAGCCCAACGCCTCGCTCGGGTTCAGTTGGAGCCAACGCCTCGCACGTGTACGAGAGAAACGCGCATCGCTCAGCCCCCGACCTCCCACCGTATCCGGCAACTCCCCGAAATTTTCCTCCCCCTCGCTTCTACCATAGTTTTTTCCATCATGGACGGCCTAAAGAATGTCATGCAGCTGCGTCTCCGGCCCGCCCAGGACGAAAAGTCCATTTTCTGTCATGATTTTTCGTCATAGATGCAGGAGCCCACCACATCTATGATGATACCGGGTTTTGTCACAATTATCGTCATAGAAGTGTCATATGTATGACGGAAAAAAAATTGTTCGGCCCAAAATGTCACGGATGTGTCTTTTTTTTGTAGTGCCCCCTCGGGCGGTCTCCATATCGAGCACCCATCCTGTCGGAGTAATTGGACACGGATACCCCAAAGATGGAGAAACGATATTTCAAGACATCGGGGCTAGCAACGCCCCTCAGTCCGACTTCCCGGTCGGCTGCTGACTGCTGGCTGCTGACTGCGCCACCAGGCCGACTACTGGCTGCCGACTGCGCCACCAGGCCGACTGCTGGCTGCTGACTGCGCCACCAGGCCGACTGCTGGCTGTCGACTGCGCCACCAGGCCGACTGATGGCTGCTGACTGCGCCACCAGGCCGACTGCTGGCTGCCGACTACTGGCTACCGGCTGCACCACCAGGCCGACTGCTGGCTTCCCGAAGTCAACTGCATCCTGACGCGACCCCGACGTGACGACCGTACCCGGCACTGTTCACGTGACGCCCCAGCCATCATGTATAGTGTCACTTGTCCCCTGACACTATTTATGAAGTGACCCAGGGGACAAGGATGACACCCGACCATGCCACTAGCTAGCTAGCTACCATGCCTACACGGCTTACATCCTAAGCTAACTCTCCCTATATATATATATATGAGCATCCATCCATCCATCCAGGATGGACTCACTCTCCCACACTCTCACGTATGAGCACACAAGCACCACCACGGCCACTCCATTCGGCCACTAGCTAGCCACTCTCTCACTTGTGCTCTTATGCATATACGAGGCCAGATGCCTATGGCACTGACCTCAGATACAGCTCCAGGAGCACTCTGTACCAGATATACCAGATATACTCAGACATGCAGGAGTAGGGGTGTTATCTCTCCGGAGAGCCCCGAACCTGGGTAAACTAGCGCGTGCTACTCGCATACCCGTCCCTGGATATTCCGGCAGCAGTCTTGCC
>NC_041383.1:695898991-695902607 GCF_002162155.2 Triticum dicoccoides | reverse complement strand
AGAATACCACGACATTTGGCGCCCACCGTGGGGCGGTACTATGCTACCGCGCTACTGCTGGTTTCGCAGTCCGGGCGGGACCATCTTTGTCTCTGCCGCCCCGGCGTCGCGCCGTCTCTCCGGTAGCGCTCGGGGGCTCGACTTCGACCCGCCCCCGGAGTGGCCGCCTTGGACGGCGCGTCCTTGTCGTCGGCCTCGCCGCCTTCGTCATCACCATTGTTGCGACGCCGGCTGTTTGTCCGCGCGCGCGCCGCGTGCGCGGTTCCTCGCTTCGATCGGCCCCATCCGTGCGCGAGCTGTGCCGCGCTGCTTGCGTCTGCTTTCCTCCGCGTTGCGCCTTGCTTTGGCCGACACACGAGCGCTCGCTCCTCCATACTCCATCTTTGCAAGCTAGCTAGATGCTAGTCAACCATGGTCAAACTACATCCCATACGCTAGCAAGCAAGCAAACACCCTGGCAGCTCGATGGATTTTGTAGCTAGCTAGATAGCTGCGTACGTACTGCTTCACGCGCGACTCTCGCCCGCGGCCATACTCTGCTCCACCACCGCGCTGCGCGCCTCCGAGCCTGCTCCGCCCGCGTGCGCCTCTCCTAGCCAGGTCCGAGGCTCCCGCCGGGTCGCCTCCGCCCGCGGCCGGCGCCGGCTCCGCTCCACCTCCGCCTTGTCCGCGCGGCCTCCTCCGCTCCGGCCCCGAGCTGCTCCGCCAAGCTTCGGCCCTCTCCGCCTCCGTCCACACCCAGTGGACGCTGCCGGCCTCCTTGGGCTCCCTGCAGCTCTCCTCCACTCCGCCCGCTGACGGCCATCTGCGAGCTCGCCCACGACCGCGCGTCTGCGACTACTAGCGGCTCCCCGCGGCTCCGCGGGCTGCCCGAGACTGGCCTCCACAGCACCGCAGAGCCGGCCCCGTCGCCCTCCGCCGGCTCCGGATCCGGCTGCGCCAGCCGCCGCTGTCCTAGGCCAGCCTCCGCTCCTCACCGCCTCGGGTCGCTGCCGGGTGCTCCGCGCCCGTCGCCCGCGTCCGCGCCCACTCGGCCGCGCCGGGCCGACTCCGCCCGTGGCCGCCTGCTCGCCGCTGCGGCCGGCCCCGGCCGCGTCCCTGATGCTGCCGGCTCGGCGCCGTCCAGACCTCCGCCTGCGCCACCTCGCATCCTCCTGCCCGCGGCTTGGCGACCCCGCGCCTGCGCCGGTCCGCCCATGGCCGCCTGCCCCGCCCGCCGGCTTCCCCAGCCAACTGGTGCCGCGCGCGGCCCGGCCGGATCCCGCGCTGGCCGACTCCCCGGCCACCCGGCCGGCTCCGCTACCTGTCGACTGTGCGCTCCCGCGCCGCCTTCCACTGCTCGGCGGCTACGGCCGGTTGTTCATGCTGCAAAGGGGCCGAATGAGAAAGAAAAGGGGCCGAGTGCCCAATCCGGCTGAGAAAAGTCAACAGCCGGCTTTGAAAAAAAAGAGAGCAGAAGGGCCGCTGCTCAGATGCTAAAGTAGCAGGCCGACTGCTAGAAAAAAAAAGAGTGAGAGAGAAAAGAAGTCAGCTAGGACAAAGAAAAGAAAAGGCAAACCCGTCCGCATGACCCGTCCGTCTGCTTCGCCACTTGGACGGTCAGTCGTGACCAGCACTGCCGGTTGTGCCAAGCCGGCTGGACTGCCCCTGCTCCGATGCTACACCCAGCGGGTGCGTTGACGCGCCTCCGCGAGGAAGAAGACAAAGTAGTTGCCGGGAGATCCGGCCCGACTGCTCAGCAAGTCGGCTCGAATCTCGGGGGCTACACCCAGCGGGTGCGCTGACGCGCCCCCGCGAAGAAGAAGACAAAGTAGTCACCGGAAGATCCGGCCCGACTGCTCAGCAGTCGGCCCGAATCTCGGGGGCTACACCCAGTGGGTGCGCTGGCGCGCCCCCACGGAAGATTGCAGACAAGAGAAGAGTTTTTGTCCGGCTCCCAGCAGCCGGTAGAAGAGAGAGAAGAAGAAAATAGGCGCTGCAAGATGCCTCGCTGCCTGGCCGGTCGAGCCTGACCGGCCGAGACCCCTTTGAGCACCCGGAGACTCGAAGCCTGCACCAAGCGGGTGCGCCGGCACGCTCCGCGAGCGCCGAGCCGCGCCGGCTGTCTTCGGCAACCTCCTTCTCGACTACACGAAAATCAATGTGAGCTCCTCACCCGCATATTTTTTGCACCACGCAAGCACGGATAACCCCGAGCAATGCTTAGGGGCTGTCTCCGCATTTTATTACAGTAGCATCACTGTTCGCCCCGGCGCCAGCCAGAGTTGGCCCGGGGGCTGGCCGCTTGGCCTGAGACGTTAGTTCCCGAAGACGGCTTAGTACCATGTGCGGTACCAAAGGCCCACTCTTAGTCACAGGCCGTAGAGCGACTGTCCGACTAGCAAGAGTGAACGCTGGAGGTGACCCACGCGAAAAATGTCCGGGAAGAAAAATGCTTCGGGCGACCCAACCGTTTCCTTTACAAGTATCTACTCGGTTGAATCTGCTCCCAGACTCTGAGTACTGTACACTCCGCTTCCCGGCCCACTCCCAGCCACAGACCGCAGAGCGGCTGTCCGGCGAGTGAGAGCACAAGCCAAAAAGCAGAGGGAACACGAAAAAGATTAAGGGGGCTCGGACGAAACCGAGTCGGCACCCTCCGCATAACACTTGCAATGCTAAAAGCAAACATTTGATATATCTGCGTGGACTAACTTCGTCTTTTTTCATGATCATTTCCATGAACACTCGCCAAAAAACCTCCGCCCAACTTTGCCAAGTTGCCCGGAGGCTTGGGGGCTACTGTCGGAGTAATTGGACACGGATACCCCGAAGACGGCGAGACGATATTTCAAGATATCGGGGCTAGCAAAGCCCCTCAGTCCGACTTCCCGGTCGGCTGCTGACTGCTGGCTGCTGACTGCGCCACCAGGCCGACTGCTGGCTGCCGACTGCGCCACCAGGCCGACTGCTGGCTGCCGACTGCGCCACAAGGCTGACTGCTGGCTGCCGACTGCTGGCTGCCAACTACTGGCTGCCGGCTGCACCACCAGGACGACTGCTGGCTGCCGACTATGCCACCAGGCCGATTGCTGGCTTCCCAAAGTCAACTGCAGCCTGACGCGACCCCGACGTGACGACCGTACCCGGCATTGTTCACGTGACGCCCCAGCCATCATGTACAGTGTCACTTGTCCCGTGGAACTATTTATGAAGTGACCCAGGGGACAAGGATGACACCCCACCATGCCACTAGCTAGCTAGCTACCATGCCTACATGGCTTACATCCTAAGCTAACTCCCCCTATATATATGAGCATCCATCCATCCATCCAGGATGGACTCACTCTCCCACACTCTCACGTATGAGCACACAAGCACCACCACGGCCACTCCATTCGGCCACTAGCTAGCCACTCTCTCACTTGTGCTCTTATGCATATACGAGGCCAGATGCCTACGGCACTGACCTTAGATACAGCTCCAGGAGCACTCTGTACCAGATATACCAGATATACTCAGACATGCAGGAGTAGGGGTGTTATCTTTCCGGAGAGCCCCGAACCTGGGTAAACTAGCGCGTGCTACTCGCATACTCGTCCCTGGATATTCTGGCAGCAGTCTTGCCCTCACACGA
>NC_041383.1:695896726-695898799 GCF_002162155.2 Triticum dicoccoides | reverse complement strand
GGGGGTAGGCCACGGGGAATAACTGCTTCTTCGTGTTAGTGCATGTCATCGCGAGCTGACAGACCAAGTCTAGGCCCGTTCTGTCACGGTATCGCCCACCGATGACTCTGTCTCGGGGACGAACGCAGCCGGTCCTCGATGTTCCCGCCTGTGTGTGTGGTTTGTGAGGCACGTGCCATGTCAAGGATATGCGTTGCTTATTCAAATAGCACACCACCCCTACATGCATATGCATGGGCCACGCGCATGTAGGGGTGCCCTCCCCCCCCCTGTCGGGCGGTCTCCATATCGAGCACCCATAAGGTGGCCGCGGCGGTCTAGGGCGTTATTCAGCACCGAGAGCGTGTAGTCCACGGTGAATAACTGCTTCTCCGTGTTAGTTCATGTCATCGTGAGTTGACAGACCAAGTCTAGGCTCGTTCTGTCACGGGATCACCCACCAAAGATTCTGTCTCGGGGACGGACGCAGCCGGTCCTCGACGTTCCCGCCCGTGTGTGTGGTTTGTGAGGCACGTGTCACGTCAAGGACGTGTGTTGCTTATTCAAATAGCACACCACCCCTGCATGCATATGCATGGGCCACACGCATGTAGGGGTGCCCTCCCCTCCCCCCTCGGGCGGTCCCTATATCGAGCACCCATCCGGTGGCCCCGGCGGTCTAGGGCATTATTCGGCAAAGACAGGGTGTAGTCCACGGTGAATAACTGCTCTGTGTTAGTGCATGTCATCACGAGATGACAGACCAAGTCTAGGCCCGTTCTTCGAGATAGTCTATGGGTATCGAGAGGGAATGTGTCCGGTTTGTGCAGGCAGTGCGGGTCCTGTTGCTCTGTTGGCCTCGAAACTTCTTGTGCTCTCAAAGAAGGCCATCGCATGTATATGCATGGGCTATGCATGGGCTATCCGGTTGCCCCGGCGGTCTAGGAAGTTGACCGGCACCGAGAGAGGGGTAGGCCACGGTCAACAACTGCTTCTTCTCATGTTTATTACGTTGCACTCTTTAAAGTTCTCTCTCGGTGTCAGTCTAGAAAGTTGACCGGCACCGAGAGAGGGGGTAGGCCATGGTCAACAACTGCTTCTTCTCATGTTTATTACTTTACACTCTTTAAAGTTGAGTTTTGAAATAATTCGTCAAAAGTCACGGAATTTATAAACTTTGGTCGTAAAAGCATATGAAATATGAGATACAAAAAATATAGTGCGAAACAGAGACAAAAAGAGAAGGGGAAAAATTAGAGTAGTGGTTACCGAGGGCCGACTCTCGGCTCTCGGCAATGGTTACCTTTTCTAAGAGTAGCTCTCGGTAATGATAAGGGCACCATCAAAGATTAGTCCCACCTCACCTAGAGACAAGCAACAAAACCTATTTAGATAGTGGGATAGTCCAGATGCAGTAAGCTTCGGTATCCATTACACTCTTGTTAAGGAGATGGACTATCACTTTGAATGTTCACCTGTCTCGAGCAGAGAACATTCAAAGTGATAGGCCTTCTTCTTAATGGTGGACGCCGGTGTGTTTTTTTATTAATGGTGTCGGAACGTGTCCGTTTTGTGTAGGAAGTGCTGGTCATGTTGCTCCGGTGGCCCCGGCAGTCTAGGGTGTTGTTCGGCACCTAGAGGGGGTAGGCCACGGGGAATAACTGCTTCTTCGTGTTAGGGCAAGTCATCGCGAGATGACAGGCCAAGTCTAGGCCCATTGTGGTTTCTGAGGCACGTGCCACATCAAGGACATGCGTTGCTTATTCAAATAGCACACCACCCCTGCATGCATATGCATGGGCCACGCGCATGTAGGTGTGCCCTCCCCCCTCGGGCGGTCTCCATATCGAGCACCCATCCGGTGGCCCCGGCGGTCTAGGGCGTTGTTCGGCACCTAGAGGGGGTAGGCCACAGGGAATAACTGCATCTTCGTGTTAGTGCATGTCATCGCGAGATGACAAACCAAGTCTAGGCCCGGTCTGTCACGAGATAGCCCACCGAAGACTCTGTCTCGGGGACGAATGCAGCCGGTCCTCGACGTTCCCGCCCGTGTGTGTGGTTTGTGAGGCACGTGCCACGTCAAGGACGTGCGTT
>NC_041383.1:695895225-695896286 GCF_002162155.2 Triticum dicoccoides | reverse complement strand
ATCACCCACCGAAGATTCTGTCTCGGGGACGGACATAGCCGGTCCTTGATGTTCCCGCCCGTGTGTGTGGTTTGTGAGGCACGTGTCACGTCAAGGACATGCCTTGCTTATTCAAATAGCACACCACCCCTGCATGCATATGCATGGGCCACACGCATGTAGGGGTGCCCTCCTCCCCCCCCCCCTCAGGCGGTCTCTATATCGAGCACCCATCCGGTGGCCCTGGCGGTCTAGGGCATTATTCGGCATCGAGAGGGTGTAGTACACGGTGAATAATTGCTTCTCCGTGTTAGTGCATGTCATCGCGAGATGACAGACCAAGTCTAGGCCCATTCTTCGAGATAGTCTTTGGGTATCGAGAGGGAATGTGTCCGGTTTGTGCAGCAAGTGCGGGTCATGTTGCTCCGTTGGCCACGAAACTTCTTCTGCTCTCAAAGAAGGCCATCGCATGTATATGCATGGGCTATGCATGGGCTATCCGGTGGCCCCGGCGGTCTAGGAATTTGACCGGCACCGAGAGAGGGGGTAGGCCATGGTCAACAACTGCTTCTTCTCATGTTTATTACTTTACACTCTTTAAAGTTCTCTCTCGGTGCCGGTCTAGAAAGTTGACCGGCACCGAGAGAGGGGGTAGGCCACGGTCAACAACTGCTTCTTCTCATGTTTATTACTTTACACTCTTTAAAGTTGAGTTTTGAAATAATTCATCAAAAGTCAGGGAATTTATAAACTTTGGTCGTAAAAGCATATGAAATATGAGATACAAAAAAGATAGTGCAAAACAAAGACAAAAAGAGAAGGGAAAAAAATTAGAGCAGTGGTTACCGAGGGTCGATTCTCGGCTCTCGGTAATGGCCACCTTTTTCGAGAGTTTCTCTCGGTAAAGCATCTAACCTAGATCTTAACCGTTCCCCTTTCTTTCTATCTTCATTCTTCTCCTCTCTGTTCCCCGCGCCACCACCGCTGCCGCCGCCGAAATCGCCACCGCCGCCCTCAACCATCACCAACTGCCGCCGCCATCCCTCCTCCACCGCCCCCAACTGCAGCCACCGCCACCCCTC
>NC_041383.1:695879438-695894845 GCF_002162155.2 Triticum dicoccoides | reverse complement strand
CCACCACCAACTGCGGCCACTGCCCCCTCTCTGTTCCCCGCACCACCGCCGCTGCCGCCGTTGAAATCGCCGCCGACACCCCTCCTCCACCGCCCCCAACTGCAGCCACTGCCACCCCTCCTCCATCACCACCAACTGCTGCCACCGCCCCCAACTTTCGTCGCCACCAAGATTCATGGCTGGCGGCCGGCGTGGCAGTTCTTCGATGCGGCGCGAGGACGGCCACCATAGCGGATCTCCTCGGTTAGCGCGGCAGCTGGAGATGTGATACGTCTCCAATGTATCTATAATTTTTTATTGTTACATGCTATTATATTACCTATTTTGAATGATTATGGGCTTTATTATACACTTTTATATTAGTTTTGGGACTAACCTATTAACCGGAGGCCCAGCCCATATTGTTGTTTTATTGCCTGTTTCAGTATTTCGAGGAAAAGGAATATGCCTGTAGGGCGCGCCCCCTGTCTCGTGGCCCCTCGAACACCTCCCGACCGACTTCTGTCGCCTATATATGCCTACGTACCCTAAAACCATCAAAAATCAAGATAGATCGAGAGTTCCACCGCCGCAAGCCTCTGTAGCCACCAAAAACATCTCGGGAGCCCTTCCCGGCACCCTGCCGGAGGGGGATCCTTCTCCGGTGGCCATCTTCATCATCCCGGCGCTCTCCATGACGAGGAGGGAGTAGTTCACCCTCGGGGCTGAGGGTATGTACCAGTAGCTATGTGTTTGATCTCTCTCTCTCTCTCGTGTTCTCTCTCATGTTCCCTCTATGGCACGATCTTGATGTATCTCGAGCTTTGCTATTGTAGTTGAATCTTATGATGTTTCTCCCCCTCTACTCCCTTGTGATGAATTGATTTTCCCGTTTGAAGTTATCTTATCGGATTGAGTCTTTTATGAGAACACTTGATGTATGTCTTGCCGTGCTTATCTGTGGTGACAATGGGATATCATGTGCCTCTTGATGTATGTTTCGGTGACCAACTTGCGGGTTCCTCCCATGAACCTATGCATAGGGGTTGGCACACGTTCTTGACTCTCCGGTAGAAACTTTGGGGCACTCTTTGAAGTAATTTGTGTTGGTTGGATGAATCTGAGATTGTGTGATGCATATCGTATAATCATGCCCACGGATACTTGAGGTGACAATGAGTATCTAGGTGACATTAGGGTTTTGGTTGATTTGTGTCTTAAGGTGGTATTCTAGTACGAACTCTTTTATAGATCGATCAGAAAGAATAACTTTGAGGTGGTTTCGTACCCTACCATAATCTCTACGTTTGTTCTCCGCTATTAGTGGCTTTGGAGTGACTCTTTGTTGCATGTTGAGGGCTTGTTATATGATCTATCTATGTTATTATTGTTGAGAGAACTTGCACTAGTGAAAGTATGAACCCTAGGCCTTGTTTCCTATCATTGCAATACCGTTTACGCTCACTTTTACCACTTGTTACCTTGCTGTTTTTATAATTTCATATTACAAAAACCTATATCTATTATATATTTTGCACTTGTATCTTCATCTCTTCGCCGAACTAGTGCACCTATACAATTTACCATTGTATTGGGTGTGTTGGGGACACAAGAGACTCTTTGTTATTTGGTTGCAGGGTTGTTTGAGAGAGACCATCTTCATCCTACGCCTCCTACATATTGATAAACCTTAGGTCATCCACTTGAGGGAAATTTGCTACTGTCCTACAAACCTGTGCACTTGCAGGCCCAACAACGTCTACAGAAGAAGGTTGTGTAGTAGACATCAAGCTCTTTTCTGGCGCCGTTGCCGGGGAGGCTAGGTAAAGGGTACTCACACTCCGTCAACTAAGCTTTTTTGGCGCGGTGAGTGCTTGAAGGTATATCTTTAGATCTTGCTATCGAATCTTTTTGTTTCTTGTTTTATCACTAGTTTAGTTTATAAAAGAAAACTACAAAAAAAAATGGAGTTAAGTTTGCCTCATACGCTTCATCTTTTTAATATCTTTCGTGAGAATGATGGAAAGGAAAATTGTGCTCAAGTGCTAGAAGAAGAAATCTATAGAATGTTTGATACTAAATCTTTGAATGATGAGCATGATTGCAATGTTGTTAGTATGAATTCCTTGAATATCCATGATGCTAATGATATGCAAAGCCACAAGCTTGGGGAAGCTGTGTTTGATGAGTATGATATTTTTTTGTCCCCCAAGTTTTGATGAGAATATTTATTATAATGAAAGCATGCCTCCTATTTATGATGATTATATTGATTAAAGTGGGTTTGGAAGAGTGTCAACTTTAGGAAGTAGTGATCCCACTATTTTGGAGGATGTTTAATCTTATTGTGATGAACATGAAAGTGGATTTGGAAGAGTGTCAACTTTATTTAGTGATGAATCCACTATTTCGGAAGAGGTTCCAATTGATTATGAGAACAAAGTTGCTATCTATGATGATTATTGTGATGACTTGTATGCTATTAAGAATAATGATAACCATGAAACTTGTCATCATGATTTTAGTTTTCAATTGGATTATGCCTCACATGATAATTATTTAGTTGAGTTTGCTCCCACTATTATTCATGAGAAGAATTTTGCTTATGTGGAAAGTAGTAAATTTGCTATGCTTGTAGATCATGAAAAGAATGCTTTAGGTGCTGGTTATATTTTTGAATTCATTCATGATGCTACTGAAAAGTATTATAAGGGAGGAACATATGCTTGTAGGAATTTCAATAATATCAAGTTTCCTCTCTATGTGCTTAAAGTATTGAAGTTATGCTTGTTGTGCCATCCTTTGCTAGTTGATTATTGTTCCCATAAGTTGTTTGCTCACAAAATCCCTATGCATAGGAAGTGGGTTAGGCTTAAATATGCTAGTCATATGCTTCATGATGCTTCCGTTATGTTTCAATTCTTATCTTTTATGTGAGCATCATTGTCATCATCATGCCTAGCTAGAAAGGCATTAAAGAAAAGCTCTTGTTGGGAGACAACCCAATATTTATCCTTACTGTTTTTGTGTGTCCAAATGATTATTATACTGTATTAATCATGTTTTATAGATTTTGTTTTAATAAAGTGCCAAGTAGAACCTTTGGGAAGACTTGGGTGATGTTTATGTGATCTTGCTGTAAAAAACAGAAACTTTAGCGCTCATGAGATTAGCTGCCATTTTTTACTGGAGAGTGCTTTTAGGTTGATTCTTTTTGCATATGATTAATGGACAAATTACTCAGGTCCAGAAATTTATTTCATAATTTTTGGGGTTCCAGAAGTATACGTTTGACACATATTACTACAGACTGTTCTGTTTTTGACAGATTATGTTTTCTATGTGTTTTTTTGCTTATTTTGATGAATCTATGAGTAGTATCGGGGGGTAGAACCATAGAGAAGTTAGAATACGTTATATATTACACCAATATGAATTTAGAATGAGTTCATTACAGTACCTAAGTGGTGGTTTTATTTTCTTATACTAACGGAGCTTACGAGTTTTGTTTTGAGTTTTGTGTGGTTGAAGTTTTCAAGTTTTGGGTAAAGATTCGATGGACTATGGAATAAGGAGTGGAAAGAGCCTAAGCTTGGGGATGCCCAAGGCACCCCAAGGTAATATTCAAGGACAACCAAGAGCGTAAGCTTGGGATGCCCCGGATGGCATCCCCTCTTTTGTCTTCGTTCATCGGTAACTTTACTTGGAGCTATATTTTTATTCACCACATGATATGTGTTTTGCTTGGAGCGTCATTTTATTTTGTTGTTATTTGCTTTATGTTAGTTAGAATAATGTTTTTCATCTTTAGTTTCAATAAAAATGTCAAGGATAGCCTTTGCCATGCTTTTTTTGCTAGTATACATGTTGCTGTTTGAAAACAGAAAGTTTACCACTGTTGCAAAAATTCCCTAGAAAAGTCAGAGAATGGTATAACGTTGAATATTTTTTAATATTGAGCTCTGATAAATTTATTACAGTGGGAATTTTAGTTCATAATTTTTGGAGTCAGGGAAGTATTGATACTCCTGCATTCTCTACAGACTGTACTGTTTTGGCAGATTGCTGTTATGTTTGCATTGTTTGCATATGTTTGCTTGTTTAATGATTCTATTTGAGGATAGGAGTATCAAATATGCAGAGGCATTTAGTATTCAATGTTGAATAATAATGATAGTGATTTGTTACAGTAGAAAATGATAAGGTTTTGCATTGGTTTATACTAACCTATCTCACGAGTTCTTGTTGAGTTAGTTGTGAATGAAGCTTTTGGTAAAAAGAGAAACCATGATATAAGAGGAATTAAGGAGACACAAAAGTTCAAGCTTGGGGATGCCCAAGGCACCCCAAGATAATATGTCAAGAAGCCTCAAGCATCTAAGCTTGGGGATGCCCCGGTAGGCATCCCACCTTTCTTCTTCAACAACTATCGGTTAGTATCGGTTGAGCCTAAGTTTTTGCTTCTTCACATGAGTTGTGCTATCCTTGCAATGTCTTTTTATTTTGTTTTGATTGTTGCTAGAATAAGATACCAAGATCTAAAATTCTTTAATGAGAGAGAGTCTTCATATAGTTGCATAATTATTTATCTACTCATTGATCTTCACTTATATCTTTCGGAGTAGTTTGTCGTTTGCTCTAGTGCTTCACTTATATCTTTTAGAGCACGACGGTGGTTATATTTTGTAGAAATTGCTAGTCTCTCATGCTTCACTTATATTATTTTGAGAGTCTTAAACAGCATGGTTATTTGAACGAAAACTTTCATAGGAGGTGAATTGGATGCTATGATCAATTTGATACTTGATAATTGTTTTGAGATATGGAGGTAGTGATATTAAAGTCATGCTAGTTGGGTGATTATGAATTTAAAGAATGCTTGTGTTGAAGTTTGTGATTCCCGTAGCATGCACGTATGGTGAACCACTTTATGATGAAGTTGGAGCACAATTTTATTTATTGATTGTCTTCCTTATGAGTGGAGGTCGGGGACGAGCGATGGTCTTTTCCTACCAATATATCCCCCTAGGAGCATGCGCGTAGTGCTTTGGTTTTTGATGACTTCTAGATTTTTGCAACAAGTACATGAGTTCTTTTGACTAATGTTGAGTCCATGGATTATACGCACCTCACCCTTCCATTATTGCTAGCCTCTCTTGTGCCACGCAACTTTCGCTGGTACCATACACCCACCATACTCCTTCCTCAAAACAGCCACCATACCTACCTATTATGGCATTTCCATAGCCATTCCGAGATATATTGCCATGCAACTTTCCACCGTTTTGTTCATATGACACGCATTACTTTTGTCATATTGCTCCTTGCATGATCATGTAGTTGACATCGTATTTGTGGCAAGGCCACTTTCATAATTTTCATACATGTCGCTCTTGATTCATTGCATGTCCCGGTACACCGCCGGAGGCATTCATATAGAGTCATATCTTGTTCTAGCTTTGAGTTGTAACTCTTGAGTTGTAAATCCATAAAAGTGTGATGATCTTCATTATTAGAGCATTGTCCTAGTGAGGAAAGGATGATGAAGACTATGATTCCCCCACAAGTCGGGATGAGACTTCGGACTTTACAAAAAGAAAAAAAAGAAAAAAAGAGAAAGGCCAAAAGAAAAAAAGGAAAGGCCAAAGAAAAAAATGAAAGAAAAAGAGAGAAGGGACAATACTAATATCTCTTTTTCCACACTTGTGCTTCAAAATAGCACCATGATCTTCATGATAGAGAGTCTCATATGTTGTCACTTTCATATAATAGTGGGAATTTTTCATTATAGAACTTGCCTTGTATATTCCAATGATGGGCTTCCTCAAAAGTGCCCTAGGTCTTCGTGAGCAAGCGAGTTGGATGCACACCCACTTAGTTTCTTTTGTTGAGCTTTCATATATTTATAGCTCTAGTGCATCCGTTGCATGGCAATCCCTACTCACTAACATTGATATCTATTAATGGGCATCTCCATAGCCCGTTGATACGCCTAGTTGATGTGAAACTATCTTCTACTTTTTGTCTTCTCCACAACCACCATTCTATTCCACATATAGTGCTATGTCCATGGCTCACGCTCATGTATTGCGTGAAAGTTGAAAGAGTTTGAGATTATTAAAGTATGAAACAATTGCTTGGCTTGTCATCGGGGTTGTGCATGATTAAATACTTTGTGTGATGAAGATAGAGCAACAGCCAGACTATATGATTTTGTAGGGATAACTTTCTTTGGCCATGTTATTTTGAGAAGACATGATTACTTTGATTAGTATGTTGAAGTGTTACTATTTCTTATGTCAATATGAACTTTTATCTTGAATCATTTGGATCTGAACATTCATGCCACGATAAAGAAAATTACATTGAGAATCAAGCTAGGAAACATTCCACATCAAAAATTCTGTTTTTATCATTTACCTACTCGAGGACGAGTAGGAATTAAGCTTGGGGATGCTTGATACGTCTCCAACGTATCTATAATTTTTGATTGTTCCATGCTATTATATTACCTATTTTGAATGATTATGGGCTTTATTATACACTTTTATATTACTTTTGGGACTAACCTATTAACCGGAGGCCCAGGCCATATTGTTGTTTTATTGCCTGTTTCAGTATTTCGAGGAAAAGGAATATCAAACGGAGTCCAAACGGAATGAAACCTTCGGCAACGTGAACTTTTGGAAGAATATCACCCAGGAGACTTGGAGTTCATGTCAGAAGACCCTCGAGGAGGCCACAAGATAGGAGGGCGCCCTCCTGTAGGGAGCACCCCCTGTCTCGTGGCCCCTCGAGCACCTCCCAACCGACTTCTTTCGCCTATATATGCCTACGTACCCTAAAACCATCAAAAATCAAGATAGATCGGGAGTTCCGCTGCCGCAAGCCTCTGTAGCCACCAAAAACCTCTCGGGAGCCCTTCCCGGCACCCTGCCGGAGGGGGATCCTTCTCTGGTGGCCATCTTCATCATCCCGGCGCTCTCCATGACGAGGAGGGAGTAGTTCACCCTCGGGGCTGAGGGTATGTACCAGTAGCTATGTGTTTGATCTCTCTCTCTCGTGTTCTCTCTCATGTTCCCTCTATGGCACGATCTTGATGTATCCCGAGCTTTGCTATTGTAGTTGGATCTTATGATGTTTCTCCCCCTCTACTCTCTTGTGATGAATTGAGTTTCCCCTTTGAAGTTATCTTATCGGATTGAGTCTTTTATGAGAACACTTGATGTATGTCTTGCCGTGCTTATCTGTGGTGACAATGGGATATTATGTGCCTCTTGATGTATGTTTTGGTGACCAACTTGCGGGTTCCACCCATGAACCTATGCATAGGGGTTGGCACACGTTCTTGACTCTCCGGTAGAAACTTTGGGGCACTCTTTGAAGTACTTTGTGTTGGTTGGATGAATCTGAGATTGTGGGATGCATATCGTATAATCATGCCCACGGATACTTGAGGTGACAATGAAGTATCTAGGTGACATTAGGGTTTTGGTTGATTTGTGTCTTAAGGTGTTATTCTAGTACGAACTCTTTTATAGATCGATCCGAAAGAATAGCTTTGTGGTGGTTTCGTACCCGACCATAATCTCTATGTTTGTTCTCCGCTATTAGTGGCTTTGGAGTGACTCTTTGTTGCATGTTGAGGGCTTGTCATATGTTCTATCTATGTTATTATTGTTGGGAGAACTTACACTAGTGAAAGTATGAACCCTAGGCCTTGTTTCCTACCATTGCAATACTGTTTACGCTCACTTTTACCGCTCGCTACCTTGCTGTTTTTATTATTTCAGATTACAAAAACCTATATCTACTATCTATTTTGCACTTGTATCTTCATCTCTTCGCCGAACTAGTGCACCTATACAATTTACCATTGTATTGGGTGTGTTGGGGACACAAGAGACTCTTTGTTACTTCGTTGCAGGGTTGTTTGAGAGAGACCATCTTCATCCTACGCCTCCTACGGATTGATAAACCTTAGGTCATCCACTTGAGGGAAATTTTCTACTGTCCTTCAAACCTGTGCACTTGTGATACGTCTCCAACGTATCTATAATTTTTGATTGCTCCATGCTACTTTATCTACTATTTTCGACTATATTGGGATTTATTTTCCACTTTTATATTATTTTTGGGACTAACCTATTAACCGGAGGCCCAGCCTAGAATTGTTGTTTTTTGCCTATTTCAGTGTTTCGAAGAAACAGAATATCAAACGGAGTCCAAATGGAATGAAACCTTCGGGAACGTGATTTTCTCACCGAACGTGATCCAGGAGACTTGGACCCTACTCCAAGCAGTGCCAGAGGCGGTCACGAGGGTGGAGGGCGCCCCCCTGGGCGCGCCCCCCTACCTCGTGGGCCCCCTGTTGCTCCACCGATGTACTCCTTCCTCCTATATATACCTACGTACCCCCGACAGATCAAAAAGGGAGCCAAAAACCTAATTCCACCGCCGCAACCTTCTGTATACATGAGATCCCATCTTGGGGCCTGTTCCGAAGCTCCGCCGGAGGGGGCATCCACCACGGAGGGCTTCTACATCAACACCATAGCCCCTCCGATGAAGTGTGAGTAGTTTACTTCAGACCTTCGGGTCCATAGCTAGTAGCTAGATGGCTTCTTCTCTCTTTTTGGATCTCAATACAATGTTCTCCCCCTCTCTGTGGAGATTTATTCGATGTAATCTTCTTTTTGCGGTGTGTTTGTTGAGACCGATGAATTGTGGGTTTATGATCCAGTATTATCTATGGAAAATATTTGAATCTTCTCTGAATTCTTTTATGTATGATTGAGTTATCTTTGCAAGTCTCTTCGAATTATCCTTTTTAGTTTGGCCAACTAGATTGGTAGTTCTTGCAATGGGAGAAGTGCTTAGCTTTGGGTTCAATCTTGTGGTGTCCTTTCCCAGTGACAGAAGGGGCAGCAAGGCACGTATTGTATTGTTGCCATCAAGGATAACAAGATGGGGTTTTTATCATATTGCATGAATTTATCCCTCTACATCATGTCATCTTGCTTAAGGCGTTACTCTATTTTTAACTTAATACTCTAGATGCATGCTGGATAGCGGTCGATGAGTGCAGTAATAGTAGTAGATGCAGAATCGTTTCGATCTACTTGTCCCGGACGTGATGCCTATATACATGATCATTGCCTAGATATACTCATAACTATGCTCAGTTCTGTCAATTGCTCAACAGTAATTTGTTCACCCACCGTAGAATATCTATGCTCTTGAGAGAAGCCACTAGTGAAACCTATGGCCCCCGGGTCTATTCTCATCATATCAATCTCTATCGCTTTATTACTTACTTTGTTTTTACTTTGCCTTTTACTTTTCACTTTGCATCTATCTATCAAAAATACCAAAAATATTATTTATCATCTCTATCAGATCTCACCCTCGTAAGTGACCGTGAAGGGATTGACAACCCCTAATCGCGTTGGTTGCGAGTAGCTATCATATTGTGTAGGTACAAGGGACTTGTGTGTGGTCTCCTACTGGATTGATACCTTGGTTCTCAAAAACTGACGGAAATACTTATGCTACTTTGCTGCATCATCCTCTCCTCTTCGGGGAAATCCAACGCAGTGCTCAAGAGGTAGCAACTTGCAGGCCCAACAACGTCTACAAGAAGAAGGTTGTGTAGTAGACATCAAGATGCCCTCAGGTTAGTACAAAACCGGCCCCTCCTCCCTCTCTCATCTCTGTATCTTGTCTTCCTTCGCCGTTGAGATTCGTGGTGGCAGAGGTCCTCTTTCTCAGGCAATGCCTCCGATGGAGCAGGCAATGATCATTAGTTAGTGAATAAATATTCAATGCCATTAGTGAAGTAGTGTTGGATGTGCGAAAATCTTGGATGTACGAAAATCTTGCCTCATGAGTTTGTAGTTTGTAGTTTTGGATGTGTGAAAATCTTGCCTCATGAGTTAAATTCGCCTCCTTTATATAAGTAGGATTGAATGCACCTGCAAGTCAGATTTGATAAGATCTAAAGAGTGGGAATCATATATGAATTATGCTTGTTGGCATATATTACATCCAGTTAAAATGAAGCTTGAATAAACCATGGAGTATGCTTCAATACTTTTTATTTACCATTTTGGTTGTGCTTATACTCTTCTTTCACATAACTTACGATTTTTTTAGTTTGGACATATAGGCCGGCTCCACTTTTATATTGAAATATTGAAATGAAACCAAGCATCCAACTAGTCATCGTCCCTAACATAGATATGTAAACTAATCAACAAAGTGAATACCTGTTGGCTTGGTTTTCTTTAATGAAAATCAGAAGGGGAAAACCCTTCTTTGATCAAAAAAAAGTTTGATTCCTATTGAAGTAGTGTGGTTAATATTCACCATATTTATTTGTTTTTCAGATTCTGATGGGGGCACTAGTAAGTACCGGAGAGTCCCGATTGGTAGGACCGAGTCGTCCACCTCCCACCAGTCCACTCCCGACGACGAGTCATCATCGGATGGCGATGTCGAAGTGGACTTAGATGGACCAGATCCGCTCGCTACCGAGTCGGGCGACATGGAGGCCTCGGACGGCTCGGGGTCTACCTCGAGCAACATTTCCAAGAGGAAGAAATCCGGGCGTGGTCCGGGGAAGGTCCCGGAACCAACTGCTGCCAGCAACGGTCATGTCATTTGCCCGACAAGAGAGGGGTAAGCAAGCATTTCATTTCCATCATATTTTGGATGCCACACCTTTGACACTCACATATGCTTGTCTTTTATATCATGCAGTCAGTGGGAATTTATCCCGACACAACCTAAGGGGACACGCCCGCCGAACCACGTCATCGGCTCCCTCTTGAGGAAGCACTTCCCTGGATTGTCCAAGCCGGGTGATGACGATCCGGCGTCGCCAGGTTTAACCTGGGAGCATTACCTACACAACACGGACGAGCACAATGTCACCATGGCCACTCGGGTCATCAATGCTTTTTTTGTAAGTATCTTCGCTCCGACCACTGCATTTTTTCATATCCAAATCCTTGCTTGCGTGGATGGTGAGAAGATGCCATATGCTTTCTTGTAGGAAACATTTGCTTGTGTGGATGGTGAGAAGCAGAAGGTGATCAAAGGCATCATGAAATCTGCCCGAAAGATACTCTCTGACCTCAAGCACACGCTGCGGTACAAAGCTGTGATGCAGTGTCGGCCGATCGATGAGAAGGGAGAGAAGATGACAAGGAAGACTGCTTGCCAGACCAACTTGTCGCGAGAAGAATACCTGTCAGTGGTAAGTGACTACATCGGTTGCTAGTACTTTGATTCATCCCTCTTGTTCCTCAATTATTCGATTTTGTCTGACTAGGTGAAGGAACCCTGGATGAAAGAGGATTGTTGGGAGGCCCTGGTTGACATGTGGTGTGACCCAGCATGGCAGGCGCGGCATGTGGAGAAGGGAAACGAACGAGCCAAAATGCCAGGCCCGACTCATGTCCGGGGGAGCCGGAACCTAACCGCTCTCAAGCAACACATGGTATGTGGATTAAGATGTTAACTTTTTCGCATTGCAGAGGCGAAGGCTGGTCGCCCGGTCCACATCCTGGAAGCCTGGAGAGAAGGCCACAAGGGGAAGGATGGCGCCCAGTTCTGCAGCGAGTCGGCGGAGGAGAAGTGGGGGACCTTCAAAGAGGTCTTCCAGGAGGTGCACGGGCAGGAAGCCGAACCTACGTCCAAGCCCCTTGATCCTGAGCTTCTCATCATTGCTGGCAAGGGGAAGGGCCATGGCCGCCGCCTCCTTTGCAACGGGTCGATCGCCACCTCCTCGCATCGCAAGCTGCACGAGATACGCGCGTCGAGCACCAGCTCAACTCCGTCCATACGGAGTCGCCCAACCGCCGCATCACGTGAGATAGCGCGTCTCAAGGTTAGCATCCTAACCTTCATTTATGTCCATGCCCCGAAATAGCACCGTTCCAACCTATATGAGCCTAATGTCATGTTACAGGATTTAATGGCGCAGCGGGCTGTTGAAGAGGAGCAAAGGCGGCAGGCTGGGCAGGAGTCCAGAGAAAAGGAACGAGAAGACACGAACAAGAGGTTGAAGCTGCTTGAGGATCAACTACAGGTAGAACATTATCTAAACTAGAGTAGAAGATTCATTGCATATGGATGAACCACCCTCACGTGACTCTCATCTTATAGGTTCTTATGCAATCTCGAAGCATTTCAAGTGATGCCCCTCCTCCTCCTCTAGAATGTTAACCCGATGGCCTCTCCTCCTCAAGATGATCTATATATGAACAAGTGTACTTATATTGTGGCGTGCACATGTTTTGCAAGTAGTGACAATATGTATGAATTTGCGACTTGTGTGTGACGTCTACTAGGATAATACATTCGACTTGTGTGTGACAATATGTGGACTATCCCTAATTATGCCTATATATGTGTGGACTAGATCAAATTATGCCTATATATGATCAAATTATGCCTATATATGTGTGGACTAGATCAAATTATGCCTATATATGATCAAATTGCACTGCAGTTGTTTTTATCTGCAGGGATCAGAAAAGAAATAGCTTGATAGCAGAATGGATGGGAAAGATTTCCGAGAGCAACACTCGGAAAAGGATATACTACCGAGAGCGCCTCTCGGACACATGGTCGTCTGGGACACTACTGTTGTGCCACAACTTTTCCGAGAGCAGCTCTCGGAAAAGAAGGCGAGCATTGCCGAGCCTAGCTCTCGGCAAAGCTATGTAAAGTGTCAGCCCCCATGTGGGCCACGCTGTTGTACTGGTCAGAAGGATTGCCGAGAGCAGCTCTCGGCAAAGATATCGTCATTTTTTTTCAAAAATATTTAGCAAGTTATTTAAAACTTTTACTGATAAATGTGACCAGTGGGACCACATGTCAGTTAGAAAGAACACACACACAAAAAAAGGATGTTGCATATGCTTTGCCGAGGGTGACGCTCGGCAAAGTGCGCAGTAACTGACGGAGTCGTCTGTTGCGGACGGGCATGCCACGTGGCTCCTCTTTGCCGTGAGCAGCTCTCGGCGTCTGCAACTTTGCCGTGCGGTGCCTCTTTGCCGTGAGGCAGTGACGGCAAAGTTGTCAGTTTGCCGTGACTGTGGGTTTGCCGAGAGTGACACTCAGCAAATCTTACTTTGCCAAGTGTCCGTGGTTTAGCACTCGGCGAAAAGCATTACACCCGGCGTACATGAAAATTTCAGTAGTGACTGCTATAGAAGAGAAGGAAAGAAATCGATCACTAATCAAGCATATGACAATCGAGTGGACAACACAGCGTATACTATCCTTACTAGTTAGAAGGATTGCCGAGAGCAGCTCTCGGCAAAGATATCGTCATTTTTTTCAAAAATATTTAGCAAGTTATTTAAAACTTTTACTGATAAATGTGATCAGTGGGATCACATGTCAGTTAGAAAGAACACACAAAAAAAAGGATGTTACATATGCTTTGCCGAGGGTGACGCTAGGCAAAGTGCGCAGTAACTGACGGAGCCGTCTGTTGCGGACGGGCATGCCATGTGGCTCCTCTTTGCCGTGAGCGGCTCTCGGCGTCTGCAACTTTGCCGTGCGGTGCCTCTTTGCCGTGAGGCAGTGACGGCAAAGTTGTCAGTTTGCCGTGACCGTGGGTTTGCCGAGAGTGATACTCGGCAAATCTTGTTTTACCGAGTGTCCGTGGTTTAGCACTCGGCGAAAAGCATTACACCCGGCGTACGTGAAAATTTCAGTAGTGACTATTACAGAAGAGAAGGGAAGAAATTGATCACTAATCAAGCATATGACGATAGAGTGGACAACACAGCGTATACTATCCTTACTATACTACCTAGCCTGCGAGAACTCACCGACTCGTCAGAACGGGTTCCAAGCCTGCGGCATGCCGCTGTGCCGCGTATAGCCGTCGTCTACGCTCCACTCCGGCTTCGGGTCACCGCCGCTGCTTTCCACCATGTCGCTTAGCAGGTCCCTGAAGCTCCTGAACGACAATGGCGCCACCGGCCAGTGCTGCGGGGCCATGAGGAGGCTGGTGGAGTACTCCTGGTGCCCACGGAAGCTGTCGGTGATCGCAGCCATGGGCATGCGGCCAACGTCGTCGATAGGTGCTATGGGCAGAAGCGCCGGCGCCATGCCGACCTCGCTGCTCTGGGAACCTGATGGCTCGTCGGAGGCCGGTGTTGGAGCAGCTGTTGTGCTTTTGAAGAACACCCTGCACAGCACCCAGTCCTGCGTTTTGCAATATTTCCATTTTAACACTTGGAGTATGTTATATCTAGATAACTGAATTTGATGGACACTACATTTATTTTATGAACGCTAGATGATTCAAGCTGGCGCGCATCGCCTGTCGGCATTTAAAAGAAGAGAATAAGATACTTCCTCCATCTCAAAATACAAAACTATTTTTGACATATAGTGTAAAAATGATCTTACATGCGTACTTTTTTTCTCAAATAAGATACTGCATGCATACTACTCCCTCCGTTCCTAAATACTTGTCTTTCTAAAGATTTCAACAAGTGACTACATACGGCGTAAAATGAGTGAATCTACACTTTAAAACATGTCTACATACATCCGTATGTTGAGTCCATTTGAAATGCCTAGAAAAACAAGTATTTGGGAACGGAGGGAGTATTTTTTTTTCCGAGAAACACACTATTCATTTGTGACCATAAGGAGTCACAGTAGCCACATGTTCTGCTAAGGAAAGAAATTGGCAACTTGGAATGCCATTGTCAAAATATTTTTTTGTCAACTTGAGCTTCACCTCTGACGAAAAAAAGAAGTCAAATTTGGATGAAGGCAAAAATGATAATGCGACGGTCAGATCCTTTTCAAAGCAGTATCACGTTGTTTAATGCCGCGCTGATGTATGGCGACGGCGCCAAGCGAACAACCTTGGACGTTGGCTTCACCAAACCTTGGAACGGCATTGGTGATATGTCATAGTACTATGTGTGTACCATGTTTGCATTTCGATAAGCTGGACTAGGTCACTAACAATGATTGCCTAGTGGCATGTATAGTCGTCGTGATGATATGTCATAGTACTATGTGTGTACCATGTTTGCATTTCGATAAGCTGGACTAGGTCACTAACAATGATTGCCTAGTGGCATGTATAGTCGTCGTGAGCATACGTAGTTTATCTTATCGGGATCGACGCGGCACGTGCCGACGTACGTACAGCTAGACAGAATACAAAAGAAATATTTATCTGGCGGTCAAAATTAGCAATGTTCAACTATATGCAACACAACTGACGAAGAAGTTTTCTTTCTCTGCACGAACGGGAGTGAATGAAATCAGCGGCGGAGCTACGTTGGTTACTGCAGGTGCCGTGGCCCCCCCAGCTTTGGTTAAACTACATGGGATTTTTTAAAGAAAGATTAGATTAAGAAAAATAATGGCTTCTGCCCCTG
>NC_041383.1:695853621-695879180 GCF_002162155.2 Triticum dicoccoides | reverse complement strand
GGCCCAATCAGTGAGTGCATTTTCTCTATACGCCTCCCTCCCAAAGGGGAGCCGGATTCCATTTCTTGTTATAACTGAAAAACATAATCAACGAGTACTATTACTGTCTGACTCCTCCCTATACATAATTAACTGTAAAACCAATTTATAATGGCACACGATGGCAAGCAAACTCCTAATTCATGCATACAGCCACAGGCTCCATCCTGTTCCTAGTCACGCAAAACAAAAAATGGTATCCGAGATAGAATGGCTGCGCAAACATGCAACTCATGCGAGCCGTCGATCCGCGACAGTCATCGGAACGTGTGGCGTGCATGAAGTGCAGAAGTGGCACACGTACCTCGAGGAGAGAGGGCGGCGAGCCGTGGGGGTGGTCGGCGAGCTGACGGCGGGCCGGCGGGCCGCCCTCGGCGCGGAACTCGTGCATGACCCACTCGGTCTTGGTTCCCCGGGGGGCTCTCCCCCGGTAGAAGACGAGCGTCTTGCGCATCCCGACGACCGCCGCCGCGCCGTCGCCGGTGATGACGCGGTCCTTGCCCGTGGCCTTCCAGTAGCCCGTGTGCGTGGCCCGGTTGGTGCGGTGCCCCGTCGCGTACTTGCGGTCGTGCCGGCTGAAGAAGTACCACTCCTTGCCGCCCACGCAGGCCGCGTCTGCGTGCATGCAACAATGGGTAAGAGACGATGAGCAGGATGACTAAAATCAGCGGTATTGAACTGGAAATAATGATCCTAGGTTGCTGCTCTCGTGGATACTATCAATAAAATTTAATCGGCCGCCTAGCACAAAGGTTTCGTGGTGTAGTTGGTTATCACGTCAGTCTAACACACTGAAGGTCTCCGGTTCGAACCCGGGCGAAGCCATAATTTTTTTTTCCATTTTTCTTTTTTTTGCCCTCCAAAACTGAATGTTTTCCTTCTGCTGGGTGCATGATGGAAGGGATGACAGATCGTACCTGGAAGCTCCCAAGGCTCGCACTTGTTGAGGTCTACGTCGACCATGTCCACCCCGCCGCCGCCGCCGCCACCACCGCCGGAGAGCTTGTGGCAGAGGTAGTCCAGCACGAGCTCGTGGTCCCTCGGGTGGAACCGGAACCCCGGCGGCAGCCTCGCCTCCACCATGCTCATCGAGCTGCTCATTTTTGCTCTCCCAGAGGTCTTGAAACAGACAGGAAAAAAGATTGGATAGATAGAGAAGTACACGACCGAACAAGATGGGGCCGGGGCAGGGGCCGGGGCCGGTATTAATAGAGGAAGAGATCTCGCTAGCCATGGACCCCTTGTGAGCATGTCACCACGAAAGTAGAGCCTGACGCAACGACGATGCCCACTGTAGATGATGCAAATTCTTTTGAACCAGTCGTATGTTACAGAAAATAAAAAAATGGCGCCGGTGATTTTTCATTGCTATTCTGGATATTCCTCGAGTCTCGATCAAACAGTAACAGGTGATATGAGGGCCAGATACTCAGTTTGATGGCCCATGGATCATCGCGTCGATCTATCGGGCCGTCTGCTTCCGTCCCAGCTCTCAGAAACTTCTGATGAAACCGACGGCGACCGCCAATACGGCGACGGCGATCTATCGTGATCCACGGACATGCCAAGCCAGAAATGGGGTGTCCTCAGCCAGAGGGCTAATCCAAAACTGCCAAACTAACACTGTCTTGTGACCTCTGACAAACACCGGACGGCCAGCCGGTCGATCGTTTGCGTGTTCTTGGCCGTCGCTCCCATCCCATGGCAGTGGCAGACAGCCGCTTCAAGCAGAAGACCTTTTGTTACTGTGTTACAGTGACTGGTGAGACCATGTCAAAGACTTTTTTACGTCCGGCAACCGTCGACTGCCTAAAGGATGGATGGATTGGTTGAGTTAAAAGATGGTGACAACCTCCATCGAAAAGAGATGGCGCAAGTTGAAGTTGGTTTTCACTTTCAGTATGCAGTGTCCATCGATCGCCATCGACTTTGCAGCTGAAAGAAAAGAGTTCTTCCAAGTGAACTTGTGCCTTTTCATCCTTGTTTTGGTAAATTCCCGGTGGAGGAGAAGGTGAAGAAATGGTGCCTACTGTTGTCGGCAGTCAGTTGACAAGTCCGTAGTAGTTTTCTCTCTGGGCTGTAGCTATGTGCGCGTCCTTTTCAGTTCAGTGACAAGTGGGTAAAACGATACTGTTTGTTCTTGTCCAACGAATCAGTATTCTGTTTACGTACACACCCTTTTGCCCGATTCAGATTCAGGGGATGCAGCAGGGCACCGTACAGTAGTACAGTGTCATCGATCCCAATCAAGTCTGAACTCTGAACACGAACTCCTGGAAGAAAAGTATATAGACTTTAAAAAAAAGTCTACTCTCTGAACCGAACAAAATCAGCTGCTGCTGTCTGGACTTCCGATCACATGATCAGGAGCGGTAGTACTACAGGTTGTCCACTCTTCTCAGGAGATGAAATTTCCTCAGGAGATAGTCATGTCGGTCCTTTTCAGGGAAGGAGATCTAGTGAGCATTAAGAATGAACCTGCGGCTGCAGGAGGAGATCTAGCTGGGCATCGATCCTGCCATGCCACACAAGTCAAGACCCAGGAGATGCATATGCAAGCAGGAGCATGTGTGATGGATGCACCTGAACAAAAGGCCATGTCAAACACGTAAGGCCAAGATCTCCGCCGGAGGCTGTCGGCGTGGTCACCAGCTCCCCGTAGGCAGATGGTCTAAATTCCTCAAACAATTTCAAGTGGGGAGCGTAGCAGCCATAATGTGGCATGTGCCCAATCAGCGTGCAAGGAAAACGAAGCAGTGAGGCAAGGCAAGCGGACACCTGCACCTCATAGCCAAGAACAAAATAAAAATGAATGAAACAAATACAGCAGCATCTACTAACTTCTGTTTTTTTTAGTTAGTACTCCCTCCGTTCCAAAATATTTGTCTTTCTAGAGATTTCAACAAGTGACTAAATACGGAGCAAAGTGAGTGAATCTACACTCTAAAATATATCTATGTACATCCGTATGTGATAGTCCATTTAAAACTGTAAAAGACAAATATTTAGGAACGGAGGGAGTAGAACGTTGCTTTAGAGGTGAAATGAGGTGACACTAGCTAGCGCCTCATTTCTAGCTCCCAAAAGGAAAAGAAAAATAGAAGGAAAAAAGACACTATGATCTAGCATCTCATAGATTAGTTTTATCTAGGATTTGCTTAGATGATACAAGGACCATCCCCCGGTTCTCTGCATTTTGCAATCCTGCAAAGATACACTAACCCAATAAGTTAGTTACTCAGGTGATGTCTTAAACGTCCTCGCCTAATGACTTGCGAAAGACAAAATAATGCTATGAGGTACCTAAGAGCATCTTCATCCCGGCGCTCCAAATCTGACTCAAACGCCCGGGCGGACGGTCTGGTCATGAAAATTCGACCCAGACGAGCGCCTCAAATGGGCCTCAAACGCCCGACCCCACAGGCACCCCTCATATTCGGTCCAAATATGGGGCGGATATGGGGCGTCTGGGCGCGTCCGGCACGTCGTATCCGACCCGCATTGGCCCACCCGACCCCACATATATTTCTCTCCATCCGCTTGCCGGACCAAACCCTAGTCACTTCACTCCACTCCACTTCCCTCCGCCACCCAAGCTCCCGTCCATCGATCTCTGTCCTTCTCCGGCATGGCAGGCAGCGGATCTGACTCCGGCTAGTCTGGATCCCGTCGACTGGGGTGTCATCCCGTGCGGGTTGGAAGAGGCAATGGTCGTCCGCATTGCAGTCCGCCGCTCCCGGGAGGACAACGCCCGGTCGACGATAGGATTTGTCCGGCGTGACTCCATAGCGTCGGCGCATCCTGCCCTCGGATCCCGCAGTCCCGGGAGCCTTCAAATCTCCTCTTCCCCATCACCGGTCCAGCGAAGTATGAGTCCCATCGGGACCGGTGTCTCGCCGTGGGAAGGAGAGAATAAGGGCGGCGGAGCCCGAATCGCTGCCGACATGGCGGCGGTGCAGGCGGCACGGGCGGCCGGAGAGGAGGAAGCCATCCGCGCCCGGATTGTAAAGAAGTGGCAGCGGAGAAACACGCGCGCCCTCGCCCAAGAGCAGAATCGGGCGATCTGTGCAATGGCTGGACTGCCACCCAAGGAGGAGAAGGATGACAGCGACGGGTCGGACAGCTCCGGCGACGAGTAGATCCGGTTCGATCCCCTAGTGCATCTTCAACCGGTACTTCTGCGACAAGGACGGCAAGGGCGCCGGGAAAGGCAAGGGCAACCGTAGATGATCTTCTCCACAATAGCCAAAAAATGGCAAATTTTGATAGTCCGATGGCATGTTAGATGTAGTAGCCGGACGATGTATGTAATGCATCGACGTAGTTGCATGAGTTCGTATGAATTTAAGGTAGGGTAATTGAGGTGTCCGGTTGTGAAAAGGAAAATTTAAGACTTGACCGGTCAGTGTCCGCGGACGCGCCCAGACGCATCCGCGGGCGTTTGAGGAATAGGATTTGCCAAGTCCGGCTATAGATACTCTAACATCGTGGAATGGCACCACATAGTGCGACAAAATGCAACACTTGCAGTAAGACAAAGATTCAGAGTAAGAATAGACCAAATTAACCTAGATCATTCCCAGCAAATGCATCTATGACTGGTTCAGACGTGGTAAATGAGTCTGACTTCTAGCTGCTGTTTTCCTTCTCTCTTTTTTGAGAGAGGAACTTCTAGCTACAGTTAGTAGATAGGCGGTTTGGGTTGCAGTCGAGTCGTGCTTATTTTGCAAACTGAGCAAGTGAGCATAACTCGGTTCCTGTGAGGGAACCTGTCCATCTGGATTTAAGTCCTAGACTTCGTATAGGTGCTTACTTTTTCTAGATTTAATACAGATCGCTTCGACATTATTCCTTCGCTGGAATATGGCATGCCCATCAACTACAAGGTGTTTACGGCAACTTTGGCAATCTCAAAACCTGTCAACTCAATCTGTCGGAGGTGATCATAGGAGTAAAATGTGTGTGCATGTGTACATTCACAAGGTCAGTGTGCTTGTGTGTGTGTGTGTGTGTGTGTGTGTGTGTGTGTGTGTGTGTGTGTGTGTGTGTGTGTGAACGTATGTGTTCTTTCTGTGAAAAAAAGGGTCGTGGTTGTTTTGTCAAGGAAATAGCCCGTTGAACATATTCTAGTAAGAGTTCCCCATACAATTTGTCAGCGGGGGTGCTGCGAATACTGCCAAGACTACCGTCTTCATCTAAAGATCACACTGTTACTAACCCCTGTGCCAAGACACTCCACGATGCATGAGCACATTGCGTGCTATGGTAAACGAACGACCCGACGGAAACTTCCTTCCTCTTCGGTTTCAGATAAGATTGGAAACTTAATTATTTTTTTAGCACACGCCCAAGTGATCTGAGCTGGCATTCGTTGAACCTGACGGAGATTGAGGCTTGGCGCCATCTGTAACTTACCCAGCAGAGCATGTCACACGTGCGCATTTGCCGATGATCCAACTGGTGAGCTAACCCTGCGAAGACGTGAGGACGATTATTCACCGGTTTGACCTTCCTGACTGCATATAAAAATGGGCTTATTCTTTGTGGAGAGGATTCAGCAAACGGCACCTCCATTGTGCACCCGTCAGATAAGGTTGCTGCACAAGCTTTTGTGAGCTGTTTCTTGTAATCCTTGTCGTGTACTCGTGTGGCTCTTCGGTACGGGTGCTTGTCCGAGGTGCTGACTAGGATCGACATATTAAAAAAAAAATGGTTCGGCTCAACAGATTCGTGTAGGACAAAAGAATATCAGTCGCTACCATATCTGAATGAATGCTACCGTGCTACCGATATATCATGAAAAATCACCGCTGTGTGGATAGTGGACGCATCTTGCACTTCAAATGCAATGAATTACGGTTGTGTCGATCATCTGGATGCCGATGTGAAAGATAAACAATTCTTCATGGTCCTATGGGGTCTTGGCACGATGACTTTCGGTTCTAGACTGTCTACTACAAATAGTTTGTCCGGCTCCAGTGAGGGAGTGGGGATAACGGTGGCGAGCCTTCGGCCCGCTTCAATGCTTGTAGTGTCGCTATGTGGTATACGGATCTGAACGTAATTTTTATTATTTCTGATGTTTGTTGTACTACCATATTTAAAGATGGATAGATCGAAAGTTTTGTCAGAAGAAAAAAAACGCGTCGGTTCGCATCTCCCCCACATTTCTGTAGGATGAAAAATGGGGTGTGTTCTTTCCCCACGGGAATGCTGGTTTTTTTAAGAATGGGCATGTCTTGATTGCGTGTAATTTGTCGAGCTAAATATCGGAGAACACACAATAATTACACCCAATCCAAATAGAGCCTAGTCTCATAGTTTATTTGGTCCATTTACTATAGTGTTTCTGTTTTCATTTCAAGTTTGGATCAGATTTTGACTTTGAATTTTGGGTGTGGTAAATACGAATTGTAGTAATGATGTTGTTGGCAATAATTAAATTTTTCGGTTACTTTTTGGTGGCTGAGTTATGCAATATTAGCATCATACCATCTCGAGGCACATCATTACATATTTCCTTGATTCTAGTTGGGGATTTCCGGTGTCACATAACATTAAATATACTAGCAACCGAGCACATTAGCATTTTTTAGGGGAAAAGTAGACATGAAGCTTGTTGTTCGTTTCGGTGAAGGATGTGGGGGGCATTTCGCTGAAGCACGGGTAATGTGCTGCCCACTAAAGAGTGCCATGGGTCCGGGCTTCATTTTTTGTTTCTTTTAATTTTCTTTTCTTTTACCTCATATTTTGGTTTAGTTTTGGCCTTCTCTATGTTTTTATTTCCTTTTAAAATAAATATATCAATACATATTTTGCGTATATGAATATTTATTTTTTAGGTCATGAATATTTATTTTCATACATACGACAAAATTGTTTCGTAATGCTTAAATATATTTTCTAAGATACGTGAAAATTATTTTTAAATATATGAAAATTGTTTTTGAAGTCAAGAATGTCTATTTAGAAATACATGAGCACTTGCCCTTTGCAATACACCAAATATGATGTATAAATTTTGATTTTAAAGTCATAAGCATCTATTTAAGAATTATGAACAACTGACTTTTTACTAAGTGTATTTTATAATAATATCTTCAAACTTATACAAAATGAAATAATTCATTTCTCAATTTTGTACAAAAATGTGTCATTTGGCCGTTTTAGTTAGCCGACTCTGTGAAGCTTCGAGGGATTTGACTCCTATTCATCGCGGAAGGCGGGGAATATGAGCACTCAACAGCGGCCCACATAAACATTTGATAATAATGAAGGCACCAGAGCCCGAAACGTTGGTGATAGCTAAGGCATGTCTGTGAGAGCTCCTAAACGGCGCTCTAAGCGCCACTTCACGTACCGGCACCCCTTGAGCCGGCCCAGCAAGGACCGCTCGCTCGCTATATTTCACAGTTGACCGCTGACTGGTTGACCATTGATTTTTCTAAAAAAGATCGTGGGTTCAAGAAAAATTCAAAAGGAGTATATGAATTCAAGTATGATTTCAATGTTCATATACTCGGAAAATGCTCACAAAAATAAATAAAAAATAATGTTCACTAATTATAAAAGTTCAACAATATTTAAAACAAATTCGTGAATTTCATAAAAGTTCAGAAATTTAAGTTATAATATGTAAATCTGTGAAAATTTCACAAATTATAATTAAAATTAAAATTTATGGGATTTGAGAAAAGTTCATGAAAAATTTAAAAATGGCGAATTTGAAAATAATCATGATTTACGAAAAATCAAGAATTACAAAATGTTACGACTTGGAAAAAGTTTCAGGGATTTTAAACTATTCATGATTTAAAAAAATAATTGTTGTGATAAAAAGAAAGAAAAAAAACATATAGAAAAAACAACAAAACCATGTAAAAAAACCATCAAATAATCGAACCCGCTAAACTAGTAGGAATCTTCTAGGGGGCGGGGATATTGTGCCAGCAGCCTGGTTAGTCTAGCTAGATTGGGGGGAGGGGGGGGTGCCCTGTTTACACTCTATCTGGCATTTAAGGCGCCAAATAGAATTCGGGCATATCTACTTATATTTTATGTAAAAAACTAGGCATATATTTGAAAGTTCTATTCTGAGCTCGAGCTGCCAGGAGCTCGGATGAACTTAAATTTCTAAGAAGAATAGTATAACAAAATCTGAATTTCCTTTTGGCAAAAACATTGAAGTTTTTCCTACATGCATGCAAATTTTCAAGATTGAATCACATTTGTGGAGGTGTGGGCAAAACTTGTGGAAGCTTCACTGAAAAATATCAGTGTTTCTTGCAAAAAAAAAGAATTACTTTTTTATAGATTTTACTGTTCATCCAAGCGCTTCTGAGCTCGAGCTCACATACTCCATGTCAGCGTATCTTTCATTTTTCTGTGAAAAACTACAACACATTTACAGACTTTTTCAGTTGTTGATGAGTGATGGAGCACTCGCGACTGACCAGCCAGGGCGCACAGGGCACCCGCCCATACATCGCGTACAAACATAATGCCTCGCTTGCAACATTGCAGGTACGTATGGGCACTCCACCGCACCATGTCATGCGTTCCCCTCAAAGGCATCAACCCATGATCACCATACCATGATCTGTCGTTCCGTCCAAGGAAAAATGATGAGCAGAAGGGGATGATGGCTGATCAGTGGTTGGTCACTCACTACGCGCACAGCCGATGATAGCCAGCCAGGTCGCTACTTTTGAGGGACACAAACGCTCTGGTGGGCATGATTGGCGCCGCACCGGCCGCCTTTGGTGCTGCCCCTGTCCTCCAAGCCAACATTCTCCATGAGAGCAGCATCATAGTGCTTTCTCTTTACGTGATTATCACAGATGTGGAGCAAGATGAGAGCCGGCTTTAGTTGTTGTTAAAAGCTGGGTTAGCTAGCGCGCTAGGCCGTGCTGGAGGCGGCTGGAGGCGGCCTAGAAAAGCACGGTCTGTTCCCTCCCGCCGGGGTGAGGGAGAGGGCCCGGGACAGGCCGAACCGTCGGCGCATCTTCGCTCGTAGCCGTCACATGCGCGGCCGGTGAGGAAAGCTTGGGTTGCTGTTGGTGCGTGGAGGAGTGGGTTTTCGTTGGAGCGCACCGTCGTCTGTCCGTGACCCCGCTCAAGCTGAACCTGTAAAGGAGCACGTTTTGTACTGTCTGATAGATGGTTCCACATGACAGACGAATTTATGTTCGATCACACGAGTACTACTGGACACGATCGAAGCCGGCCGAACCGTTCGCTGGTTAACGAACTTTTGTTCGGAAAGTACAAATAATGCAGGAGCAGCAGCAGCATCTTGTGGCATGCTTAATCCTGGGAAGAGATGCTGAACAAACTCTATGATAGGAAGAGGAGAGATTCTTAAAGGGGCTTGGAAGGAAGGAGGCATCGCGTTTCCCTGCTCCTGCTGCTAGTTCCACATGACAGGTTCTATAGGTAATCGGCGCTGAAAATTGGTTCTCAGGTCGGCGTATACAACTTTTCCGCCAAGAAAAACAAGTCCACACAGACACATACAGCTAGATTCTTCAGTTTCTCCTTGCCTTTGGGCATATTTTAAAGGCGTTTGCACCAAGAGCGAGCCAAAGGTAGTTCCAAACCTTGAAACCACTGAATTTAGTAGTCGATACCAAGCTAGATTAATGCATAGCTAACCCAACTTTGGGAGCGCCTTCCTGATCAATTGATTTTGAATTTGGACAGTTTCTTCCACCTCCTCCTCGTGTCACCTCCGTCTGTCAGTGACGGCTCAAGTCGAACAACAGAGCACTGCTGCCTGTACGTACTACCATGAACCCTGCCACGTAAGCTGACACAGAACGTGCCCGCTCGTATGTATACGACCAAGAAATACACGAGAACTGGCGCGCATAACCAATGTGACTATCGAATGAGCAAACGCGTCGCCGACGAAGACGATCATTATATCCATATATATGTTTAGTGAGGAGTCCAGCTTCTTGTTTTCCTTTTTGCTAACGACTTTCCGTTGTGAAAGGTCAAGATAACGCACCGCCTTGAGGTACTATACTATGTAAATTAATCTTGGGATGCTAAACCAACTCTATGATAGGAGAGATTATTATTGCATTATGCAAACTAATCATAAACAAACTAGGGAGGATGCAATGCATTCGTCTACTGCTGCTAGTTCCACGTGACAGGTTCCATAGGTTTGGTACGTACAGTTTGATCTGTGAGCAGAGCACACACATGGACCCTACAACGCAGATAATTGCCCTCAAATTCTGTGATCGTCAAGCATATAAGCCAACAAATGATATGGTAGTGCATTTTTTTGTTAACTTCACACACACGCGCGCGCGCGCACACACACACGAACACGCACAAGAACACAAAGTTTAGCCCTCACAATCTATTTGTAGAACTTAAATTCATAGTTCACAACCCTTAAAAAATCATAGTCCACGAGTTCTAAACAGAAAAAAGACACCTATAATATGTGAGGTGAAGAGGATCGTGTGCTCATCCATGGAAATTTTAGGTATTACTCTTTCATTGGTTGGTTCTATGCATGCATAGTCTAAATTTAGCATATTGCCCTACAGCTGATGGATAAATAGTGCATTTGTGACTTGTATTCGATATAATGTTCACTTAGGGTTGCCATATGAGTGTGCTATCCAAAAGAATGCCCAAATAGACAATCATCTCAAATGACCAGAGGATTGCAACCTACGAAATTGATGGAAGTCATATGCCAAGTACATGGGTTGGCTCTAGAGCATGTCGTCTCCCTCCATAATGGTAATCATTTATGGACAATAGTGTCTTCCAGAAATTTCATAGGTTGCAGTCCTCAGAGATTACAAGATGATCCATCATCTAGATTGGACATTTCTTTGGGTAGCACTCGCATATGGCAGACTTAAGTGTTTTGTGGTGATTGCGGCATTGGCCATCACCCTAGCTTTTATGTTAGACATGCCTTCTTGCAAATTTGTTATTGGCCCAAAATGTGTGGCTATAGTCGTGCCCAATTAGCTCACATATAACACACACATACCTCAGGGAAACATAGTTCGAGGAGCACAAAAACCACTTGAAACAAACAGGTTAGTGACATTACTTTTTTTGGCAAGTCTATACTAATACCAATTATATATTCCTTACAAATTCTACGTCAAGCAACTCCCCATGAGACATCATGTTAATCAGATAAAAAAACATCTAGCCATCCATCCAGTGAGACAAAATTATAAGTATCACGTGAGACTAAAACTTTGTGGTGTTAAGATGTGGAATCTATGGTGTAGTCTTTAGCTCAATCCTATCGCACTGGGCATTTCATATCCGTTTCATCCCATATTACTTTCCGCCAATACAAGATATCTTATGATTTTTCAATTTTTAGGACCTATGTCAGACGCGCATGAGAAATAGAGTAGGCTTGCTAGACATGATGGCATGTGCCACATGCGAGGGTGGGGGAAGCGTCCGCACATTCTCCATGCAAAGCATTGCTGGATTGGGAGCCAAAAATCCTCCCCAACATTCGACAACTCCAAAACTTGCCAATATTAGCAAGTTTTTACAAAATTGGCAAACTAAATTGGTAAACAAACTGGTAGTCTATCTTTTGTTTTGCCTAAACATTGGCAATCCAACCTTTGGGCACAAACCAAGCATGCTTGTCTTGATGTGATAGCCAAGCACAAACAACATTTTCTGTAAGATGGCTCTACCTTGCGCTCGGGGAGAAGCATAAGAAAGAAAACCACAAGAAACACATCCATACCCATTTACAACCTACAATATTATTGTTGAGTTCCTTGTGGAGATTTTGCACACAAAAAATTCTTTTGTTCAAAATTTTACATATTTAGCCTCGTGTTGTTGTGTCGTTGTGGTAGTACTAAGTGATGGAAAATAAGAGTGGATGTGATGTCTTTCCACAACTAATCTAATGCAACCTATAGAATCTAGGTCCCGTAGAGTGCATCGTCAAGAAGAAAACACAAGAAACTTCCTGGAGGTTTTGGTGGAGGAACATCATCAACGACAGAAATTGAAACATATGTACTAGAAAATACAAGTGATGATGGGTCTTCATGGCGACCAGGCGGGGAATTTCAATCTGAGTGATACAGATGAGTCGTAGACGCATTTATGGATTTCGTGCAGGTCATGCAGTGGTGGTTGTGATTCCCAGCTCAATTCTTGTTTGTGTGGATCTTTTGCTTGTAAGATCCATATCTTGGGGAGGTGTGTACGACATGTAGTGACATCGATATGACATGTGGCTACTAACACTACAATGCCGACAATGGTGAGGTCCAGGCAACATTAGGAATGGTGGGCGGAATCAAAGCTATTAGAAATTAGCCAAAAAAACTCTGGAGGAACTCTCATTTCTAGCATCCACAAGATTAGCTTCAGGCACATGAGTGTGTTTGTGGGAAAGTGCATATTATGTGCCGGTTGGCAATGACATAGGTGCACACCAACTACGATCCTTTGAAATGAGCGGTTATGTGTATTTCATTTTCACATTTTTTTTTCACAACCGTGTGCTGAAGCTATTGGTGGGATAAAGAATCTGATGACATCTAAACATCATATCCTATATAAATGGCACATTCTACACCAGAGCAAACAATGAGAATCTAAACTACCTTGGAATTCATGACAATTTCACCTTTAATAAACGATCTGAGTTTATTAGTCAAATAACCAAATTAAGTACCAGATAAAAAAACACAAACTCCATGTTCGTACAAGTTAAGTTGAAGATCGTTGAGCTTGTCGTCTCTTACTCCACTTTTTGCATCTTGACGTTCCACCAAAACTCCGTGAATAAAATCGCAAAAGACCAAACATGCACAAGTTGGATAACCTCAAATGTTTTGAAGAGCTTCCTAAGTGTCGCACCCCAGTAGGTCGGAATTTTTGTTCGTGAACATGTTGTGACCATGGACATACCCCTTGCAAGGAAGATTGCCAAACCACTGATTTAATGTTATAACCTCAAGGATGAAGTTTCCCGTCATTAAAGAATAAAGCATGAGACACTGATGGCCCAATGAAACTTGACACCCCTAGATCAAGAGTCGGTGACTTGGGGGGCCGAATGAGTACACACACTTGAGGTAGCTGCATGTGTTGTTGACCGCGTGTGTTATGCTGGTGTTAAATGTGTCCTACGTGATGCTTCCTTCTTGCCAACCAAGGCTCATACCACCCATACACTTGCCAAGGGGACCTACCAAGCGGTCTAGTCCGAATCTTGTATCCAGTGTCAAATTTAAGATCTCAATTAAATGAGGGGTCTTCAATTTAGGGAGCTTCGTGAACTTACTAGAGGCCAATGGGCGCTTCGTCGCGTCATTCTTCATTCATGAGATTGTCTTTTTCTCTAGCAGGTTATTGTGGTCATTATTGAAGGTATTGTGGTTGCTGTTTCGTTTTGGTTTTATCCCCGTTGGCTTGGATTTTAATTATGTTTTGATGGTGTGTGTTCTTCGTTCATATATCATGTTGGGGTGCCACTAGAGACGATATTTGTTCTGAGATGAGAGTGTAGTTGTTTGATGCGTGGTCGTGGTGTCCTTACTCATTTCAGCCTCGGGGTCAGCCGGTGGTCGTTGGTTGAGCCCATTGGGAGGTCCTATTACACGCTGAAACCATGGAATTGCTGCTATAACGTTCACATGGATCGGCCCACGAAGCTCCCGCTTGCTCAGCTTGGCTGCCCTGCTCCACTCACTCAGTTAGCATTTTTTCCCGTTCGATATGCTCCTATCTTACAAAAGGTCAGCCATCATTCTGTTTGAAAAAGTCTGTTAAATCAAAAGATGTTCATTGACCTTTTTAAAACAAAACTTGGATTTCTAAACTAACTTCCCTCCTGATGACTACTCTTCTGATCGAGGAGCTCATTCATCTTGCTCTAACAACACATCTTATTTAACAGGACATATGGGCTCTTAGATGAGTTCTTCTTTCCTTTATCACTTAGGAGCCCTGTCAGTTGAAAGTTTCATGCATGATTTTGCGTGAGAAAAATAAGCGAATAATCCTCCTTTTGACTCTGTTGCAAATAAAAAAATAAATTTTTTCAACAAATTGCTTGCGAATTTAGAAAACATTCACAAATTTGAAATAAAGTTCAAAAAATTTTAAAATGTTCACAAACTTTAAAACTATTGGTGAACTCTACATATATGCATGAATTTAAGAAATATTACAAAATTTTAAAATTTTGTTCAAGTATTTCAAATGTTCATGAATTAAAATGCAAAGGAGAAAAAAAAATTAAAAACAGAAAAAGGAAGAAAAACTTATACAAAAAACATAAACCATCAACCAACAACAGTAGGACACACACCCGTAGTACGCGCAGAAGCAAACCTGCGCGTCTTTATGTGTTCAAAAAAATGAAAACCTGCGCGTCTTTAACGCTCTACGGCGACACTCGACTGCATCGTGCGTACACGAAAGATTCGCTGAAAGAGCTTCTTCGGTGAGCGTGTGTGTCAGTTTGTATCAATGCGGCCATCTTCTCCCGGCCGTGATACGTACTCCCTCCGTTCGGAATTACTTGTCTCGAATGCGACAAGTAATTCCGAACGGAGGGAGTAGTACGTACAGTACGTACTAGATTTGTTCAACTCCGTAGCCGATCTTACAATCCGTGCATGTACGTATTACTGAAAAGGGCAACCAACAATTAATATGTGCACGAGCTCATTACAGTGGATTCGCCATTGGATGCCACGCATCTTTTGAAGGAACGAGGTCGATCTCACCCGGCCGACCAAATCTCGGGCATGATACGTGTCTAGTCAAGCGAGCTAGTAGAATGTTTGCCTTTGCATGCCCTGCCACTCGATCACATCACATGCCCACTCCCGTAAAACGTCCCAAGCCATACAAATAAGAGTTTTGCTTTTTGCATATATGGAGAACACGCTCAATTTTCTTCGGGTTCTTTACAGGCTACTAAACATACATGGTGTTAGGAAATTAGGAAGCTTTATTTAAGCTTAATCAAGATGAGCACCGATCATAGACATTGCAAATTGACTACGACAAACAAGAGACCAGGGACATTTAACATATACTCCCTCCGTCCGGAAATACTTGTCATCAAAATGAATAAAAGGGGATGTATCTAGATGTATTTTAGTTCTAGATACATCCCTTTTTGTCCATTTTGATGACAAGTATTTTCGGACGGAGGGAGTACGTATAAGGACCAAATGCATATATGTAGATTTCACCAATATTTTTCACCAATAACATATACGTATAAGGAGTTTTTCGTCAGCAAAGAGAAGTTTAGAACATACAAGTTTACGAAAAACTCCGGAGCAACATGTCTTCAGCAATGGTGGTGAAGTCCAGTTGGCCGTCCGTCATTGAGAAGTAGTCGAAGCAGGTGGACTGACGTCGAGGATGCAGTCGTAATTAAGCGAGCAGGTGCGCCAAGACGCTCCCAGAAATCTTATCCTGCCTCAGTCGGTGCAGGTTATCAAGGGACACAGTTTTGGTGGTCTGCTCCGGACGGATGTGCACGCAATTGTCGGGATGGGTCGCCAGAGAGGAACTATCCAAGTGGGCTTAGAAATTTGATCATGATCGATTGCTTTGTGGATTGTCTCATGTAAAATTGTGTGTTTTTCGTGTTCTGCCTCTGTTCTACATAGACTCTATCATATGTATTTCGTTTACATTGAGAGTATGAGTGAGGCGAACTAAGTATAGCTTATATGATTAGATTTTGTTGGTGATTCTTCTACTCGGCTAGCCATGGAACTAGATTTCAAAATTTTAACTCAGCCAAGATACGGATTTAGTGAGCCAAGGCCCATAAAATATAGCATATGAGTAGTTCATTTTTTTATAATCCAATGGCAATATTACCATTACATATTGGGAGGTAAGATGATGTCTATGATGCTGTAGCATTAATACGGGCATTTTTACTTTTTTAAAATAAGAAAAAAACATATCACTAGTAAATAAGAGATGATATAATGCTGCCGATTAATGCTATCTATGTCTTCCATTTTGGTTGCGTATAATACAATTTTCAGTATTGGCACATACATATATGCTAGTATAACAAAGATTCATGTCGTAAATGATTTCCAAATAAAGATTATTGCCACCCAATACTTATGAATTTTTTCATAGAAACACTTAGTAATGTAGACCGAAAAACATGACATTAATGCACATATAATGCGTAAGATATGCACATTTGAAGTACATAAATATATCGGCTATTTATTAAAGATTAATATACATACTACTACCATATTCTTATAAGATATCACATATATATGAAGATTAAGTGCAAAATATATAATCATTGAATATTTATCATTAAAAGTATCACCCTTAGATGTCTCTATGACGCACACAATTTTCATCATCTTTTTTTTAAGGCGAGGCCTGCACGGTTGCACAACTGTATAGTGCAAGATACAACTATAATTGTTTTCAAAATAAAATGAAAATAAAATATAACAGTGAGTACAAACAGGTTTTGGTGACCCGCAAAAAAAGAAAAGGTTTTGGTCAACCACTCCCATATCGCCGAGACATCAGCCGACGTCGGCACACGCACTGTGCATCGGTTGCCTCGTATACCCTCTTCCCGGGCCCAGAGCCGCCTTCGCTTCAGACCCGGTAACCCAGAAACGACCCGCTTATATACGCTGCGTTCGTTGACACGGCGACGACGACGAAGTTAAACAACTCCCTCCCTCCTCCCTCGCCCCCGCAGACACACCACCGACGGCAACCACCTCGAGCGTTAATGCTCCACCGACGCCGCTAATGGCCGCCGCCGTCGCCGCAGTCACCTCGCCGGATCTCTTCTCGTTCCACGCGTCTATCGCGCCCTTGCCGGCACCTCCGGTGGGCGCTGAAGACGACGACGGCGACTTCGAGTTCCGCATCCCGGCGGCGGTGGCCGCGCTCTCCGCCGCTGATGAGCTCTTCTCGGACGGAAAGCTCGTGCCTCTCCTCCCGCTTCTGAATCCCGCCTCAGCCTGCTCGGCTCCGCCGTGCCCGGAGGAGGAGCCTCCCTCGGAGCCCGTCTCTCCCCGCGCGCCGCGGTGCGCTGGGCGGCGGTGGCGTGATCTCCTCCTCCTCGTGACAAAGAAGCCCAAAGCCGGCGAGACCAAGGGTCGCACGGAAGCGTCTCTGGGGCGTCGGGAGGCGCATTCGCGGCCGCTCCTCTCGCGCGACTCCTCCTCGTCCTCGTCGGCCTCCTCGTGCGACTCCGGCAGGAACGCGCGCCGCCCGCCGCCGCCGTCGCGCCCACCCCTGCGTACCCGCTCCGCGCCGGTGGCGAGCCTCCTCCACCTCATGTCCAAGAAGAACGCCGGCGACTGCAGGAACGGCGCCGCCGCGGCCGCTGCCCCGAAGCACCGGCAGCAGCAGCAGGCGTGCGCGCACCCGCTACTGACCCGGGCCTCCTCGTCGTCCTCGGCCTCCTCCTCAGACTCCGGCAGGAACTCCCGCCCGCCCTGGCATCCGCGCGGCCCAGCGCGGCCGTGGCGCCCCGCGATAGCCGCCGAGAGCCCGCGTGTCAGCGCGTCCGGGCGCGTGGTGTTCCGGGGCCTGGAGCGGTGCTCTAGCACGCCCGCGGCGGGGGGGATCGGCGGCCTGCGGCGGCCGCGGCCGAGGGGCATGGAGCGGTCGTACTCGACCAATGTGCGCGTGGATCCGGTGATCAACGTGTTCGGGTTCGGACACCTGTTCTTCCCAGCTTCGCCGTCCAAGGAGAAGAAGGCCGACGCCGCGGGCGGCGGCCGGAGGAGCAGGCCGGAGAAGCTGGCGATGATGCTGAGAGATCCGCAGGATTAGGTGGTGGCCATGCTGGAACATAACGCATGAGATTCTTCCTGTCGCGGATCCTTCTCTGTATTTCTCATCTTGTTTTTTCAGTTTTTTGTAATATACACCGCTGCTCCTGTTGTTTAGAGCTAGATCTCTCAAATTTCAGAGACCTCATGCGAATCTGAACTGCCATCAGAGTGTCGTGTCGATGTAAAAAAATTACTCATGAACAGAAGAACACTTTGGTTCCAAAACCCGGCTCGCTTTGCTTCTTCAAGCTGAAGATCACTGTGAAATCGGATGAGGATGGAGTGCTTTTTAAATTTGGAAATGAGGATGTGGCGTCAAATCGCAGCAGTTGGAGCAACGGGACATCAAAGGCCCTGTTTGGATTGGAGGGTTAGAGTTAGTTTGGGTTAGTTTGGACCCAACTAACCCAAAAATATCCAAACATGTGGGTTAGTTTGGGTTAGATGCATCTAACCCATTCAAAAAATCTAACCCATCTAAGAGGTGCTTATTTGGGTTAGTTCTTCTCGGAACCACTAAAAAATATTTTTTTTCTCTCGTTTTTTCCGCAGCAGATCCTTCCCCACTTCCTCAAAGCTTCCCGTCCTCTTTTTCCCTCCCTCTCGCACCGCCCTTGAAGTCGCCTCGCCGTATCCGTGCTCCATCTAACCCTGTCATCCAAACACCTCATCGGCTAGAATTAGTTCAGGGTTAGTTCAGGGCTAGAATCTAACTCTAACCTCTAACTGAGTTAGAATATCCAAATAGGGCCAAAGTTTTGAAATTTATCTGGCTGTCCCCGACAGTGCAATAGAATAGGGTGCAGTGACTGCGCTGCCGCTGCGGCCGCCTGGCGCTGGTGGCAGGAAAGGAGAACTGGGTCCGTGATCTGTGCTCTGCTGCCCCCACCCTCCCTCCCACCTGTGGTGCTACAATTCAAAAGCCTCTTAAATTTGTTGTATGTGTACACTACTTGTAGACTACACATGTGTGGGACTGACAGGCCTGCATTTGGAGTTTTTAAAAGCAATATATATATGAATGGATGGCAATATGGCATGGTGCTGATTTGATCCGAAACCATTTTGACGTATTCTACTCGTACTACCCCCACATGGGGATCTCTGGGGACGTGATGGTTTAGGGCTCCCATGCTTCTCGTGCTCCTATCCCCAATGGCTCCGCACGCTCGGTTCCTACAAGTCTGCGCTTCGCTTAAACCGAGTTTCCTTGCACAAGAATTCAGGTTGTGTCCAATACCGTCCTTCAAATCGTCCATGGCACCGTCTAAGGCCAACTCCAAGGCATAACCCATTTCGTCCAACCATGTCCGTTTGGATCAAAATGCACATAGGCAGAGTTGACTAAATGGGCCGGCCCGGCACAGCCCACCCTAATCGGGCATGGCACGGCACGGCCCGCCGTGGCACAATTATTAGTCGTGCCGGCCCACGTGCTGTGTCCTCCAGCCCAGGCACGGCCCAACTAATAAACGGACCGACCCGTGGCACGTTTAGCACATTGGGCTGCATATTTTCAACCTGTTGGGCTGTTTTTTTGCCTATTGAGCTGTATTTTTGAACATATGTATATAAAAAAAACTAAAAAATATATAAAATAAATAAATGGGCCATGCCGTGCCGGCCCACGTGCCCAGCCTCCAAGCCCAGGCATGGTCCAAGGCATGCCGCGGGCTGTTCCGGCGTGCTCACGGGCTGGCCTGATTGGCCCGACCCGTTTGGCCAGCTATAAACGCAGGTCAGCAACCACAAATAATGTTCATCCAGTGTCCGTCTCGACTCAAAACTTGTGCAATTTTGGGCCGGATTCGCGTACATACGGACACTGGACGCCCTCGGCCCCACATGTTGGTTGTCCAACTGTTTCCCACCGGCCTCATTTAATCCGCATGCCCGGCGTGCCCCGCAAGTCAGCCACCCAGCTGCCCGAGACGCGTCCTTTTTAATGTGGAAGCCGTGGACCAGCCAGTCCACACACTTCCATCGACACGTGCTTCCTCGAGCCCCGACACCCAAACCCTAGCTCCGGCCGCCGCTTCACCACCAAACGCCGGCCGCCTCCCGCCTCCTGCCATGGTGTGGAAGTGGGTCCCCGATAGGGGGAAGCAGGACCACGAGGCTGGTTCGTCGTTCGGCAGTCGCCGCCGCTCTAGCACCTCATCACCGCCCACATTCAGCATCTCACCGCCGGCGGCCCTGCCTTGCATGTGGTCGTACGTGAAGGGCGAAACTTGATTGGGCTATTGGGAGACAGGCATGCCGATGCTATGGAATGACATCCATCTCCCCAACAATTGGCACTTGTCGGCAGATGGGATGCCCGTGCCGCCGGTCCCGGTGAGCGGCCGCGCCTACCTGCCGCCGGACCTCGTCAACAATGCCAGGTACGCCGTCGATTCCCCGCTCTAGGACACGTAGTTTTGGGACGATCACGGCAATCCTCGCCACGGGCGTGCTCTACCAGCCTCACGTGCTCCCAGCCCGCACCGGTCGCCCGTCGTGCACGGGGGCACGGCCTAACACCGACGCCTTCCCCCTTGCCGTCCTCGCCACCACCACCTCCCACCATGTCCGCCGAGGAGGAAGAAGAGCTGGTGAGGAGGATGCTCGAGGAGTCTGTCCGGGAGCATGACCGCGCCCAATGGGAGGGCCTCGACGAGATGATGGCTCTGTCGGCCGCCGGGGACGTCGCCATCCTAGAGTTGCAGGTCAAGGAGGAGCCCATGAAGGAGGTGCATGACGACGTGTCGAGGAGCCACCCACTGCAACCTTGGTGGGCAATCTAGGAACATGGACGGAGATGGCCCCCTGCATGCCGAAGTATGTGTCTATGTGTCCTCCCGAGTGGGCACCGACACATGGTCACTGTTGGGGATAGGCATTTGCCGTGACTATTCCATGACAGTCACCGTCCTCATCATGGCCAGTAGTGATGCAGGCGCCTCCCGCCTGGTAGCCGCCCCAGGGGCCGCCAGCCCACCTCTGGCAACCACCTCCCTACATCAACCTCATGAAGGACGACGAGGACTGAAGACAGCGATGGCCCTAAATCTATGTTTTATGTTTTTTAAAATTTTATATTTAGTTTCAACGTGCAGCCTAAAGACTTTAGGCCTTTTTCACTGTTTTGACCTTTTCAGCAAATCTTAGCACAAAATGAACTCCATCGAAAACTATTTCACGATCTGACCCTTTTGGTAACGCCACAAGTCGTGGCGTTGCTTCTCTATTTAGAAACGCCGAACTAGCTCGCGTTGCTCCCCTTTATAAATAATTGGCAAATCTGAGTAAGCTAGTGAAACGCCACTATCATTGGCGTTTGGCACTTGGGCAGGAACGCCAAGGGGCTTGGCGTTTCCAGCAACGCTGCACGCCGTGGCGTTTCTGCCGTGCCACGTAGTGTCCCAACCAGGCCAGCAACGCGAGCTAGGTTGGCGTTTCTGTATAGTGCAGTAACGCCCCGGTCTCTATCATTTCTAAGAATGGTCAGATTGTGAAATAGTTTTTGAAGGAGTTTATTTTGTGCTAAGATTTGCTAAGAAGGTCAGATCAGTGAAAAAGGCCAAGACTTTATGGATGTTTATGTAATATATATCATTTTTAAATATTTGCAATGTCTATTTGAGTCGAAATTTAAAAGTCCAAAAGCAGACATATTTTTTGAGATTCGACGGCAAGTTGGGTGCACCGGCGGCCAGACGACCACACGTTCGTTTTGCTGACGCAAATGGATACAATCCGGGCAAACGAGTGTTTATTTGCTCCCGTGCGTTGGAGTTGGCCTAACTATTGGAAATATGCCCTAGAGGCAATAATAAAATGGTTATTATTATATTTCCTTGTTCATGATAATTGTCTATTGTTCATGCTATAATTGTATTAACCGGAAATCGTAATACATGTGTGAATACATAGACCACAACATGTCCCTAGTGAGCCTCTAGTTGACTAGCTCGTTGATCAATAGATGGTCATGGTTTCCTAATCATGGGCATTGGATGTCATTGAGTGATCACATCATTAGGAGAATGATGTGATGGACAAGACCCAATCCTAAGCATAGCACAAGATCGTGTAGTTCGTTTGCTAAAGCTTTTCTAATGTCAAGTATCATTTCCTTAGACCATGAGATTGTGTAACTCCCGGATACCGTAGGAATGCTTTGGGTGTACCAAACGTCACAACGTAACTGGGTGGCTATAAAGGTACACTACAGGCATCTCCAAAAGTGTCTGTTGGGTTGGCACGAATTGAGACTGGGATTTGTCACTCCGTATGACGGAGAGGTATCTCTGGGCCCACTCGGTAATGCATCATCATAACGAGATCAATGTGACTAAGTAGTTAGTCATGGGATCAGGCATTACGGAACGAGTAAAGTGACTTCCCAGTAATGAGATTGAATGAGCTATTGGGATACCGACGATCGAATCTCGGGCAAGTAATGTACCGATTGACAAAGGGAATTGTATACGAGATTGATTGAATCCCTGACATCGTGGTTCATCCGATGAGATCATCGCGGAACATGTGGGAGCCAACATGGGTATCCAGATCCCGCTGTTGGTTATTGGCCGGAGAGCTGTCTCGGTCATGTCTGCATGATTCCCGAACCCGTAGGGTCTACACACTTAAGGTTCGGTGACCTAGAGTTGTTATGGGAATTAGTATGCAGTTACCGAATGTTGTTCGGAGTCCCGGATGAGATCCCGAACATCAAGAGGAGTTCCGGAATGGTTCGGAGACAAAGATTTAGATATGGGAAGTCCTTATTTGGTCACGGGAAGTGTTCGGGGGTATATCGGTATTGTACCGGGACCACCGAAAGGGTTCCGGGGGTCCACCGGGAAGGTCCACCTGCCCCGGAGGGCTCCATGGGCTGAATACGGAGGGGAACCAGTCCCTAAGTGGGCTGGGCGCCACCCCTAGGGCCCATGCGCCTAGGGTTGGGGGGGGGGGGGAGGACCCTAAAGGGGGCGCCCCCTTGGCTTGGGGGGCAAGCCTCCCCCCTTGGCCGCTGATAAGTCTCCAACGTATCTATAATTTTTTATTGTTCCATGCTATTATATTACCCGTTTTGGATGTTCATGGGCTTTACTTTACACTTTTGTATCATTTTTGGGACTAACCTACTAACCGGAGGCCCATCCCGAATTGCTGTTTTTTTTGCCTATTTTAGTGTTTCGAAGAAAAGGAATATGAAACGGAGTCCAAACGGAATGAAACCTTCGGGAGCGATCTTTATGGAACAAACGCAATCCAGGAGACTTGGAATGGACGTCAAGAAGCAGCCGAGGCGGCCACGAGGAAGGAGGGCGCGCCCTAGGAGGGTAGGCGCGCCCCCACCCTCGTGGCTCCCCTGACCTACCTCCTTCGCCAATATATACCTTCATACCCTAAAAATATCCAGGAGCACCACGAAAAACTATTTCCACTGCCGCAACCTTCTGTATCCGCGAGATCCCATCTTGGAGCCTTCGTCGGTGCTCCGCCGGAGGGGGAATCGACCATGGAGGGCTTCTACATCAACACCATAGCCTCTCCGATGAGTTGTGAGTAGTTTACCACAGACCTTCGGGTCCATAGTTATTAGCTAGATGGCTTCTTCTCTCTCTTTTAATCTCAATACAAAGTTCTCCTCGATCTTCTTGGAGATCTATTCGATGTAACTCTTTTTGTGGTGTGTTTGTCGAGATCCGATGAATTGTGGGTTTATGATCAAGTTTATCTATGAGAAATATTTGAATCTCCTCTGAATTCTTTTATGTATGATTGGTTATCTTTGCAAGTCTCTTCGAATTATCAGTTTGGTTTGGCCTACAAGATTGATCTTTCTTGCAATGGGAGAAGTGCTTAATTAGCTTTGGGGTCAATCATGCGGTGTCCTTTCTCAGTGACAGCAGGGACAGCAAGGCACGTATTGTATTGTTGCCATCGAGGATAAAAAGATGGGGTTTATATCATATTGCTTGAGTTTATCCCTCTACATCATGTCATCTTTCTTAATGCGTTACTCTGTTCTTATGAACTTAATACTCTAGATGCAGGCAGGAGTCAGTCGATGTGTGGAGTAATAGTAGTAGATGCAGAATCATTTCGATCTACTTGTCACGGACGTGATGCCTATATACATGATCATGCCTAGATATTCTCATAACTATCAACTTTTCTATCAATTGCTCGACAGTAATTTGTTCACCCACCGTAATACTTATGCTATCTTGAGAGAAGCCACTAGTGAAACCTATGGCCCACGGGTCTATCTTTTATCATATAAGTTTCCCATCTATCTTTATTTGCAATCTTTACTTTTTAATCTATATCATAAAAATACCAAAAATATTTATCTTATCTTATTATCTCTATACTCACTTTCACAAGTTACAGTGAAGGGATTGACAACCCCTTTATCGCGTTGGTTGCGAGGTTCTTGTTTATTTGTGTAGGTATGAGGGACTTGTGAGGAGCCTCCTATTGGATTGATACCTTGGTTCTCAAAAACTGAGGGAAATACTTATGCTACTTTGCTGCGTCACCCTTTCCTCTTCGCGGGAAAACCAACGCAGTGCTCAAGAGGTAGCAAGAAGGATTTCTGGCGCCGTTGTCGTGGAGGTCTTCGCTCAAGTCAAGACATACCAAGTACCCATCACAAACTCATCTCCCTTGCATTGCATTATTTGCCATTTGCCTCTCGTTTTCCCCTCCCCCACTTCACCCTTGCCGTTTTATTCGCCCTCTCTTTTCCGTTCGCCTCCTTTTCGCTTGCTCCTCATATTTTCTGCCGCCATGTCTGAAACTGAGGAGGATATCATTGATAAGAACAATAGTAATAACATGGAAATTTTTGATGCTTTTGTTGATCCTGTTGAAGAACCACCCATGTTACATACTAAAAAGTTTCGAAACGGTAGTGGTAATATTATTGGAAAAGGGGTTATTCAAGATTTCTTTACTTGTGCCGGTGCTTTACCCGCTATGGGTGGATCTATTCTTCATAGAACTAGTAGTCTTGTGGATGCTATATCCTTGCTTATAGTTGAACTTGAAAGACAATTTATGCATATGCATCCTTGCATACAAAGGATTTTCCTAGAATTTTCCAACATTGAGCATTCTTCTGTTAACGTGCAGCTACCATCTTCTTGGCTCATGAGTTCAGATTTATAATAAAAGAAGCCAAAGAAATTTTTGCGCACTATAGGGTGGACGCTGGCCGTCCTCCCATAGAGGCAATCCTCTTCGATCAAGAGGCCATAATGTGTTTCACTACTGGAATTAGCTACTTTGCCATCTGCCAGATCTTTGCCGTCGGCTAGTGGACGGCAAAGAAGCTCTTTGCCATCAGCTACCGAAAAGCCGACGGCAAAGAAACGGCGGACGACAAAGAAGCTCTTTGCCATGAGCCATTTCGTTGCCGTCCGCCAGCTGACGGCAAAGATTCTTTGCCGTCAGCCAGCTGACAGCAAAGAGGGAGGTGGCCCCCACCCACCCGCCCGTTTAAAAAAACTTAACACCACCACCTCTTTGCCGTCTGCTAGCAGACGACAAAGAGAGAGAACGGCGGACGGCAAAGAGTGGCGGACGGCAAAGAATCAGCTACCTAACGGACGCCCCCCCGCCCGTTACTCTCCTTCTCTTCCTCTCTCCTCCCCGATGGCCCGCCCTAGATCCACCTCC
>NC_041383.1:695834629-695852598 GCF_002162155.2 Triticum dicoccoides | reverse complement strand
CCTGACCCCGACACCCCGACCCCGACACCACAGCCCGACGCCGACACGGCACCCAAACACCCCGACACCCGAACCCCCGAGGCCGACAGGGTCTTATATTTGTGAATTATTAGTTAGGTCATATATTTTCCGATTTTGTTATGAAAAACATCATATATAATTGTGTTGATCGGGTTGATTTAAATGTACAGTTGTTTCACCGCTGCGAGGTTTGGTGTTCGACGACCTCGCCGTGCGTTTGACGAGCTCTGCCCCTTCGTTCGTGGGTGAGCACAAATGACATGTCCTCCTCCCCCATTAATTATTTGCTCTGTTTCGGTGTTCATGCCGATGAAACTTGATAGCTAGCTATATATGTGTCTTGAATCATCAGTATGCGTAACCAATATGTGTCTCCCGTTCGAAAGTGTTATAGTTATAAATATGCATGCATTTGCATATTTATAACCTTGATTCTTTCGAATTGTCCAACGCTATCCATGGACAGCCCGAGTATGTGTAGATTGGGTTCGTTTTCCCATATGCTTTGCTCCGAATCCGACACATAAATTTCGTCAGTGCCTCCCCTGTTGTTCTTCGGGTACACATCCTCTCTGTTTATTGCAGAGACGTGTATCAGGAGAACAACGGGGAGGTGCTGCCGAAATTTTGCGTCGGATCCGGAGCATAGCTTGGGAAAATGAACCCAATCTACACATACTCGGGTGGGATTAGGACCTATCATTACCTATTAGAGTGTAGGTTGCATGGACGTAATAAAATTGACAAAGTAGATCAACTGATGAATATATACATGGTGAATTATATATATAATTGTTGTGTGTCCAGTAGCTCTGAAAGTCAAGATGAGTGATAGTGCGTGGATGTATACCGGTCACACTGGTCAGAACAAATGGAGCGCTGAATGGTTCACAAAAACCAAGGGGTTTGTGCAAGCCGCATTTGAAAATGGCTAGATGAAAACTTGCTGCCCCTGTTTCCGATGCGGCAATTGGGAAAAGAGGACAGAGGCTGAAATGGGTAAACACCTGCAAAAGAATGGTTTTACGCCCGATTATACGGTGTGGACATTTCATGGTGAGTCTGCCCAACATGACCGAGCTGAGGTGGATCATCGTCGCACCGATGAGCATGGTACCGGGATGGAAAACATGGTGCAAGACTATGATGATGCTCGGGATTCGGACGAGGAGATGGAGGAATCTGCAAAGGCCTTCAATGAAATGTTGGAGTCTTCAAAACGTCCGCTCCACGAGCACACTCAGCTTTGTCAGTTGGATGCCATCTCACAAGTAATGGCTTTGAAGGCTTAGTTCAACTTGGGCAGAGAATGCTATGACGCAATTATGACAGTATTTGGACGCTTTCTACCCAAAGGCCATGTAATGCCTGCAAACCTGTACCAGTCGGACAAAATCCTCCGTGCACTGAAGATGCCCTATGAGAAGATACATGCCTGTGAGAAAGGATGTGCCTTATTTAGGCTTGACTATGCGGACTTGAACTATTGTCCCATTTGCAAGTGTTCCAGGTATATTGTGGTAGACAATGGTATGGGTGAGGAGACACAGACCAAAATCCCTGTTGGTGTTCTTCGGTATATGCCAATCGTACCAAGACTTCAACGTCTTTTCATGGTCGAAGAGACGGCCAGACAGATGACATGGCACAAAACAGGCAAAAGAACCAAACTAGATGCAGATGGGAAACTGATGATGGTACACACATCGGATGGTGTTGCGTCGAAAAAGTTTGATGAATTACATGCTGACAAAGCGGCAGATCCGAGGCATCCTTGAGTCAGCATCAGCACTGATGGGTTCAGTGTGTTTGGTATGACGGCAGCCCAATACAGTTGTTGGCCCGTATTTGTCTTTCCACTCAATCTCCTCCCCGGACAGATTATGCAAAGAAAGAACATTTTCCTGAGTTGATAATTCCAGGGCCCAACTATCCGGGGAAAAATATGAATGTGTACATGCAGCCGCTTAAGGACGAATTGCAAGAAGCCTGGGATAATGGGTTCAAGACATACGACGCCTATAGCAAACGAAACTTCATAATGCATGTCTGGTACATGTACTCGACGCATGACTTGCCGGCGTATGCGCTATTCGTTGGCTGGTGTGTGCATGGAAGGTTCCCGTGCCCCACATGCAAGGGAGCTCTTGAGTTTCGTTGGCTTCAGGTCGGTCGCAAGTTTTCTTGCTTCAACATGCATAGACAGTTCCTGGATCCTCGCCATAAGTTCAGGAAAGACAAGAAGAACTTCATCAGAGGTAGAGTTGTAAAAAACTCTGCACCACCTGCGTTGACAGGCCAATAGACCCTGGATCAGTTAAACACTCTTGAGCCAGATCCAGAGCGTCCAGGGTACTTCAAGGGGTATAATTCTGAGCACGCCTGGACTCACAAAACATGCTTATGGGATCTGCCTTACTTCAAAGACCTCCTTTGCCCACACAACATCGACGTGATGCACACTGAGAAGAATATCGCCGAGGCACTTTTTGGTACATTGTTCGGCATAGATGGGAAGTAAAAGGATAATACTAAGGCTAGAGTCGATCTAGAGGCGCTATGTGATAGGCCATTACAAAACATGAAAGAACCGAAAGGAAAGCAGAACTGGACGAAGCCAAAGGCATGGTTCAATCTTGGAAGGCCAGCTATGAGGGAAATTATCTTGTGGGTGAAAATGCAGTTGATGTTCCCCGATGGGTATGCAGCGAATCTAAAGAGGGGAGCAAGTCTTGATAAATTGAAGATATTTGGTCTCAAGAGTCATGATTGGCACATATGGATTGAGTGGGTAATGCCGGTGATGTTGTGTGGCTTCATCCCTGAGGATGAATGGCTAGTACTGGCAGAACTCAGCTATTTCTTCCGTGTTCTTTGTGCGAAAGAACTATCGCCTGGCGTGCTAGAAGAAATGGAAGAGTTGGCGCCAGAGTTGATCTGCAAGTTAGAGAAGACCTTTCCACCGGGTGTCTTTAATCCAATGCAGCATTTTATTTTGCATCTCCCGACCGAGGCAAGATTGGGGGGGGGGGCATGCAAAATCATTGGTGCTACCCAACTGAGAGGATGCAGAAGACGCTTCGAGAAAAATGTAAAAATAAATGTAGAATTGAAGCGTCTATGGCTGAGGCATTCATCACTGAGGAGGCGGCAAACTTCGTGACAGCACACTACGAAACCAAAAATCGTCATTTGCATAATCCGAAGCCTCGGTACAATGCTGACGAGCCTAAAAAGGGTGGATCCAACCTCAGCCTATTCAAAGGCAATCTCGCACCAGCCAGTGTTTCAAATCCAGTATCTTTGGATAACGAAGAATGGCGGACCATTTCATTGTATATCTTCAACAACCTGATAGAAGTGCGGCCGTATATCGAGTAAGTTCTCGGTACATTGTTTCACAACTTCTATTTCCTTTGAACTGCTCTTATTCCTGGATATTTCATACAGTCGATACGTCACCCTATTCTCGTATGGAGCGGTGATCCAAAAGGATTCCGTCGAAGAGTATGAGCTTCTCGCAAAGCAAGGAGGCGGCTATCCCGATTTCATCTCTTGGTTCAAACAAACGGTAAATTCTATTAGACAATTTCATTTCATTCGCTAATTTGTGCGTAATGCAAGAATCCTTTCATATTAAACTTGTAGGCTAATTCAGAGTCTATGGACGCCGAATTGAGACAAGTCGCTAATGGTTTTGACTATAAGGTCCGTTCATTTGACAAATACGACATCAACGGGTATCGTTTTCGTACCTATGGCAAAGAGCTATCTATGGCCGACCGAAAGTCTACAAATTATTGTGTATCTGCTATCGGCGAAGGAGGTACCGAGTATTATGGGAGAGTTGAAGCAATTTATGAACTTCTATTCTATGGTGAAAACCCACCGAATGTCGTAGTCTTCAAATGTTATTGGTTTTAGCCGAAGGAGACTAGAAGGACTCATGAACATATAGGGCTAGTTGAAATCAACCAAAGCACCCATTTAGATGTTCCTGATGTCTATATTATGGCTCAACAGGCGACCCAAGTACTCTATCTACCCTGGGCCTGCCAAACTAATCCAAATCTGAAAGGTTGGGATGTTGTTTATGAAGTGCCGCCACGTGCTAGACTATCTCCACCAAAGGAAGAGGATTATGAACCTCACATTAATCCAGACACATATGAAGGAGAATTCTTCCAAGAGACATGTCTTTCCAAAAAGCGTTTCAAGAACCGGTATACTTCACCCGAAAACATTGAAGTAGACAGCGACAGTGAATCCCATATCACCCCAGAGGAGGAACAAGAAGAGCCGGAACAAGAAGAGGTTACTGCTGCGGACGACCTCTCAATGCTTGACCGATTACGTAAAGGTGGCCTTCCACATGTTGATGCCACTGAACCCTATGAGCCCGTCATTGATTATAGTGATGATGATGATTATGCATTTATTGATGATATTGATCGAGATTATTAGTAGTGTCAGGTATTCAATTTTTTTATGTTGCACTTGATGATGATACACTTAAGTGATATACATATTATTATTCATGTCGGTATTTTTTTATGTTGTACTAATTTCGTTTACTCTTTGTCATGGCAGGTGTTGAAAGATGGAAGGGGAGCCGACTGAGGCCAAGGACAAACGTGCCCAAATTGAAGGTGTGCCACACCATCAAGGTAGCTCCGGCTTATATCAGTTCGGGAGGAATTGGGTAATGTGGTTTGCTTCATGATTAATGCAATTCATTCACCATGCTAGCCCTAGCCCTTTAATTACTAATTTACTTTGTTTCTCTCTTTCAGGCATGCTACAATAAGACGGATAAGGTGCCAGAGGGGTACGACCTGTATGCCATGGCCCACACTGCCTCTTACAAGCAAGTCAAGGGGAAGGCGAGGAAAGGGGAGGAGTTTAACCCGAGCCAGATCCCCTACAATCCAGAGCAGGTGATGATATCTAGTGGCGGGAGGTCCCGTGGCTCCATAGCCATTGATCCAGAGATTGTTCCTGAGACCACGGTGAGTTTAATTTGAATGGACGTTACTTGCTAGTCTTAACATTTGAGTGTCATCATGCTAACGAAACATTGGAAATGATCTTTGGTGCAGCGTTACTCCACACAAGCATCACACGATCCTTCTCCAGCTACTGGCATGAGCCAGCCCGCTCCCACACCTCCATGATCAAGGTAAGTTTCTCTATTTTTTGCTTAACAAATGCATAAAGACCTAGAATTATCTTTATTTCATCCAATATGCTTACCTTAATGACCTAGAGTTAGCTTCTTTTCCTGCAAATTGACTTAATAAGCTTACTGACCTCCAAAACCAGCCATTTTACCTAAATTAGCTCTAAAACGATCTATACTTAGCTTTGTTTCCTCCAAAATGACCTAAGTTAGTTATAATATGCTTAGTTACCTAGGTGTGCTCAATAATGACATGTACTTACCTTACTTATGTAAAAAAACGGCACAATTAGCTCAGTTAGCTCATAAACGATCCATTTTACCTACATTAGCTCTAAAATGATGCATTTTACCTAAGTTAGCTCATAAACGATCCATTTCACCTAAGTTACCTCACAAACGATGGCGTGCTTCTTCTTATAGTCTTCTTCTTCTAGTCACCTTTTCCTAACTTTCTTATTTGCCATTTTGCAGATTTCATTCACTTCTCAGAAGCTAGCTTGCTATGATGGAGTGCTTGTTTTTTATTTCATTCTCTTCTAGTATTCTTCTAGCTTGCTACGATGGAACTTGCTATCTTGATGAAACTTTGCATTGTAATATGTATGTGCAACTTCCTAATGGTTGCAACTTATGTGTATGTGCAACTTGCTATGTATGAGTGGATGGAACTATATATGTATGTATGATGAAACTTATGTGCTGTTAAATAGCCCTGTGAAATATATCTATATATGTCATATATATTTGCTATGAAAATTTTTGGATTTAAAAAAACAGGGGAAAAAGCCATTATGCAGGCTCTTTGCCGTCTGCCACCGACGGCAAAGGGCTCTTTGCCATCAGTAGCGGACGCCAAAGAGGCCACGTGGCAGGCAACTGTGCTTCTTGGGAGGCTGACCTTTTTGGTCAGTTTGCCAACAGTGGCTGACGGCAAAGAGAAAAAAACTTTGCCTACAGCGGCGGACGGCAAAGGCCTTCCGATGTTTGCCGTCAGCGGCCGACGGCAAAGGCTTGCCGTTAACCACCTAACGGAGTAACATCACAATTATTGCCGTCAGCATTCTTTGCCGTCGGCAGCTGATGGCAAAGGACCCTTTGCCATCAACCGCCCGAAGCGGACGGCAATGTAGCTCTTTGCCGTCCCTTACATTGCCGTCCACTTTTGCCGTCCGCGGCGGACGGCAAAGACCTTTGCCGTCCGCCATCCATGCCTTTGCCGTCCGCCGTGGCTGATGGCAAAGTAGCTGATTCCTGTAGTGTTTTCAATCTTAAGATTATGTTGCTTTTAATGAAAACCTTAGAAAAAAGGTTCCTACCAATGTTCTAGTTGATAGAATTTCCGAACTTAATAATGATTTTGCTATTGAAACAATGAGTTAGGATATTCTCTTGAGTATAGGCTCATGACTTTCTGCCAAAAGAATGCTTATAATGATGAATTGGTTGTGCAATATGAAGGGCCAAAGGAGGAACCCATACCTCCCGAGATTGATCTTGGGGACTTTTGTCCCATTAAATTTAGCCCTTTTGATTACTTTTGCTTGCCACAAAGAAAACTTGCTGCAGAATGTAGAGAATATGAGATGAGTTTTCGTGATCTATCTTATTATTATGGCAATACTTAGATCTATCCTCGCTTTTATGCCTAGCTAGGGGCGTTAAACGATAGCGCTTGTTGGGAGGCAACCCAACTTTATTTCTGTTCCTTATTTTTTGCTTCTGTTTGGTAATAAATAAATCATCTAGCCTCTGTTTAGATGTGGTTTTATGTTTTAATTAGTGTTGTTCCAAGTAGAACCTATAGGATCATCTTGGGTGATAGTTAATTTGATCTTGCTGAAAAACAGAAACTTTTGCGCGCATGAGAATAATTTTAATAAATCACAGAAACGTCCATTTGTGTTGATTATTTTTGCAGTAGATAAATGGACAAATTGCCTAGGACTTACTATTTTGGTAGGATTTTGAGAGTTCCATAAGTATTCAAAAGTTACAGATTGCTGCAGACTGTTCTGTTTTTGACAGATTCTGTTTTTCGTGTATTGTTTGCTTATTTTGATGCATCTATGGCAAGTATCGGGGGCTATGAACCATAGATAAGTTAGAATACAGTAGGTTTAACACAAATATAAATAAAGAATTAGTTCTTTACAGTACCTTATGTGGTGGTTTTTCTTTCTTGCACTAACGGAGCTCATGAGATTTCCTGTTGAGTTTTGTGTTGTGAAGTTTTCAAGTTTTGGGTAAAGATTTGATGGACTATGGAATAAGGAGTGGCAAGAGCCTAAGCTTGGGGATGCCCATGGCACCCCATATAATCCAAGGACAACCAAAAGCCTAAGCTTGGGGATGCCCCGGAAGGCATCCCCTCTTTCGTCTTTGTTTATCGGTAACTTTACTTGGAGCTACATTTTTATTCACCACATGATATGTGTTTTTCTTGGAGCGTATTGTATGACATGAGTCTTTTGATTTTTAGTTTACCACAATCATACTTGCTGTACACACTCTTTTGGAGAGACACACATGATTTGGAATGTATTAGATTGCTCTATGTGCTTCACTTATATCTTCTGAGATAGACAGTTTTGCTCTATGCGCTTCACTTATACTTTTTAGAGCACGGAGGTGGTTTTATTTTGTAGAAATTATTGATCTCTCATGCTTCACTTATATTATTTTGGGAGTATTTTATAACAGCATGGTATATGCTATGGTTATAAAATTGGTCCTAGAATGATGGGCATCCAAGTTGGGTATAATAAAAACTATCATAGGAAGTGAATTGGATGCTATGATCAATTTGATGCTTGATAATTGTTTTGAGATATAATGGTGGTAATATTAGAGTCATGCTAGTTGGGTAATTATGAAATTGAGAAATACTTGTGTTGAAGATGGCAAGTCCCGTAGCATGCACGTATGGTAAACGTTGTGTAAAAAATTTATTGCACGGGGTGCTCTTTTGATTGTCTTCCTTATGTGTGGTGGTCGGGGGCGCGCGATGGTTAACTCCTACCAACTTCCCCCCTAGGAGCATGTGTAGTAGTACTTTGCTTCGAGGGCTAATAAAACTTTTGCAATAAGTATATGAGTTCTTTATGACTAATGTGAGTCCATGGATTATACACACTCTTACCCTTCCATCGTTGCTAGCCTCTTCGGTACCGTGCATTGCCCTTTCTCACCTTGAGAGTTGGAGCAAACTTCGCCGGTGCATCCAAACTCCGTGATGCGATACACTCTATTACACATAAACCTCCTTATATCTTCCTCAAAACAGCCACCATACCTACCTATTATGGCATTTCCATAGCCATTCTGAGATATATTGCCATGCAACTTTCCACCATTCCGTTTATGATGACACGCATCATCATTGTCATATTGCCTTGCATGATCATGTAGTTGACATCGTATTTGTGGCAAAGCCACCTTGCATAATTTTTTATACATGTCACTCTTGATTCATTGCCCATCCCGGTACACCTCCGGAGGCATTCATATAGAGTCATATCTTGTTCTAGTCTTGAGTTGTAATTTTTGAGTTGTAAATAAATAGAAGTGTGAAGATCATCATTATTATAGCATTGTCCCTTAAAAAAAGAAACGCCAAAAAAAAGAAAGGCCAAAAAAAGGGGGGGACAATGTTACTATCCTTTTCCACACTTGTGCTTCAAAGTAGCACCATGTTCTTCATATAGAGAGTCTCTTATGTTGTCACTTTCATATACTAGTGGAAATTTTTCATTATAGAACTTGGCTTGTATATTCCAACGATGGGCTTCCTCAAATGCCCTAGGTCTTCATGAGCAAGCAAGTTGGATGCACACCCACTTAGTTTCTTTTGTTGAGCTTTCATACATTTATAGCTCTAGTGCATCCGTTGCATGTCAATCCCTACTCCTCATGTTGACATCAATTGATGGGCATCCTCATAGCCCATTGATTAGCCTCGTCAATGTGAGACTTTCTCTTTTTGTCTTCTCCACACAACCTCCATCATCATATTCTATTCCACCCATAGTTCTATATCCATGGCTTACGCTCATGTATTGCGTGAGAGTTGAAAAAGCTGAATCGCGTTAAAAAGTATGAACCAATTGCTTGGCTGAAACCGGGGTTATGCATGATGGGAGTATTTTGTGTGATGAAAATGAAACATAGCCTAACTATATGATTTTGTAGGGATGAACTTTCTTTAGCCATGTTATTTTGAGAAGACATGATTGCTTTGTTAGTATGCTTGAAGTATTACTATTCTTAGGTCAATATGAACTTTTATTTTGAATCATTTGGATCTGAACATTCATGCCACAATAAAGAAAATTACATTGAGAAATATGCTAGGTAGAATTCCACATCAAAAATTCTGTTTTTATCATTTACCTACTCAAGGACGAGCATGAATTCAACTTGGGGATGCTTGATACGTCTCCAACGTATCTATAATTTTTGATTGTTCCATGCTATTATATTACCCGTTTTGGATGTTTATGGGCTTTACTTTACACTTTTATATCATTTTTAGGACTAACCTACTAACCGAAGGCCCAGCCCGAATTGCTGTTTTTTTTGTCTATTTCAGTGTTTCAAAGAAAAGGAATATCAAACGGAGTCCAAACGGAATGAAACCTTCAGGAGCGATCTTTTTGGAACAAACGCAATACAAGAGACTTGGAGTGGACGTCAAGAAGCAGCCGAGGCGGCCACGAGGCGGGAGGGTGCGCCCTAGGGGGATAGGCGCGCTCCCCACCCTTGTGGGCCCCTCGTGGCTCCCCTGACCTACCTCCTTCACCTATATATACCTCCATACCCTGGAAACATCCAGGAGCACCACGAAAAACTATTTCCACCACCACAACCTTCTGTATCCGCGAGATCCCATCTTGGAGCCTTCGCCGGTGCTCCGCTAGAGGGGGTATCAATCACGGAGGGCTTTTACATCAACACCATAGCCTCTTTGATGAGTTGTGAGTAGTTTACCACAGACCTTCGGGTCCATAGTTATTAGCTAGATGGCTTCTTCTCTCTCTTTGAATCTCAATACAAAGTTCTCCTCGATCTTCTTGGAGATCTATTTGATGTAACTCTTTTTGCAGTGTGTTTGTCGAGATCCGATGAATTGTGGGTTTATGATCAAGTTTATCTATGAGAAATATTTGAATCTCCTCTGAATTCTTTTATGTATGATTGGTTATCTTTGCAAGTCTCTTCGAATTATCAGTTTGGTTTGGCCTACAAGATTGATCTTTCTTGCAATGGGAGAAGTGCTTAGCTTTGGGTTCAATCTTGTGGTGTCCTTTCTCAGTGACAGCAGGGGCAGCAAGGCACTTATTGTATTGTTACCATCGAGGATAAAAAGATGGGGTTTATATCATATTGCTTGAGTTTATCCCTCTACATCGTGTCATCTTTCTTAATGCGTTACTCTGTTCTTATGAACTTAATACTCTAGATGCAGGCAGGAGTCGGTCGATGTGTGGAGTAATAGTAGTAGATGCAAAATCATTTCGATCTACTTGTCACGGACGTGATGCCTATATACATGATCATGCCTAGATATTCTCATAACTATCAACTTTTCTATCAATTGCTCGACAGTAATTTGTTCACCCACCGTAATACTTATGCTATCTTGAGAGAAGCCACTAGTGAAACCTATGGCCCACGGGTCTACCTTTTATCATATAAGTTTCCCATCTATCTTTATTTCCAATCTTTACTTTTCAATCTATATCATAAAAATACCAAAAATATTTATCTTATCTTATTATCTCTATCAGATCTCACTTTCAGAAGTTACAATGAAGGGATTGACAACCCCTTTATCACGTTGGTTGTGAGGTTCTTGTTTGTTTGTGTAGGTACGAGGGACTTGTGAGGAGCCTCCTACTGGATTGATACCTTGGTTCTCAAAAACCGAGGGAAATACTTACGCTACTTTGCTACATCACTCTTTCCTCTTCAAGGGAAAACCAACGCAGTGCTCAAAGAGGTAGCAGTCGCCCCCTTCTAGATCCATCTGGAGGGGCCGCCCCCCTCCCTTGCCCCTATAAATAGAGGGGAGGTGGGAGGGCTGCCGTACCTTTCCCCTGGCGTAGCCCTCTCCCTCCCCAACACCTCCTCCTCCATAGTAGTGCGTGGCGAAGCCCTACCGGAGAACTGCAAGCTCCTCCACCACGTCGTCGTGCTGCCGGAGCTCTCCCTCCACTTCTTATCTCCCCTTGCTGGATAAAGAAGGAGGACACGTCCCCAGGATATATGTGTGTTGAACAGGGAGGCGCCATCCGTTCGGCGTTAGATCGGATCTTCCGCGATTTAAATCACCGCGAGTACAACTCCCTCATCCGCATTCCAGTGACGCTTCCGCTTAGCGATCTTCAAAGGTATGAAGATGCTCATCCTCTCTCTCTCTCTCTTGTTGCTAGAATCTCCATAGATCGATCTTGGTGATGCGTAGAAAATTTTGAATTATTGCTACGTTCCCCAACAGTGGCATCATGAGCTAGGTCTATTGCGTAGATTCTATGCACGAGTAGAACACAAGTAGTTGTGGGCGTTGGTTTGTTCAATTTGCTTACCGTTACTAGGCCTATCTTGTTTTAGCGGTATTGTGGGATGAAGCGGCCCAGACCGACCTTACACGTACGCTTACGTGAGACAGGTTCCACCGACTGACATGCACTTGTTGCATAAGATGGCTAGCGGGTGCCAGTCTCTCCCACTTTAGTCGGATCGGATTCGATGAAAAGGGTCCTTATGAAGAGTAAATAGCAATTGGCATAACACCGTTATGGCTTTTGCGTAGGTAAGAAACATTCTTGCTAGAAACCCATAGCAGCCACGTAAAACATGCAAACAACAATTAGAGGATGTCTAACTTGTTTTTGTAGGGTATGCTATGTGATGTGATATGGCCAAAAGAATGTGATGTATTAGATTGATCATGTTCTTGTAATAGGAATCACGACTTGCATGTCGATGAGTATGACAACCGGCAGGAGCCATAGGAGTTGTCTTAATTTATTGTATGACCTGTGTGGCAATGAAAACGCCATGTAATTACTTTACTTTATTGCTAACCGTTAGCCATAGTAGTAGAAGGAATAGTTGGCGAGACAACTTCATGAAGACACGATGATGGAGATCATGATGATGGAGATCATGGTGTCATGCCGGTGACGAAGGTGATCATGCCGCGCCTCAAAGATGAAGATCAAAGGCGCAAGATGATATTGGCCATATCATGTCACCTTATGATTTGTATGTGATGTTTGTTATGTTTACATATTATTTGCTTAGAACGACGGTAGCATAAATAAGATGATCCCTCATTAAAAATTTCAAGAAAGTGTTCCCCCTAACTGTGCATCGTTGCGAAAGTTCATTGTTTCGAAGCACCACATGATGATTGGGTGTGATAGATTCTAACGTTCGCATACAACGGGTGTAAGCCAGATTTACACATGCAAAACACTTAGGTTGACTTGACGAGCCTAGCATGTACAGGCATGGCCTCGGAACACAAGAGACCGAAAGGTCGAACATGAGTCGTATAGTAGATATGATCAACATGAAGATGTTCACCGATGATGACTAGTCCATCTCACGTGACGATCAGACACGGCCTAGTTGACTCGGATCATGTACCACTTAGATTACTAGAGGGATGTCTATCTGAGTGGGAGTTCATTAAATAATTTGATTAGATGAACTTAATTATCATGAACATAGTCTAAAATATCTTTGCAATATGTCTTGTAGATCAAATGGCCCACGCTAATGTTGCCCTCAACTTCAACGTGTTCCTAGAGAAAACCAAGCTGAAAGACGATGGTGGCAACTATACAGACTGGGTCCGGAACTTGAGGATCATCCTCATAGCTGCAAAGAAAGCATATGTCCTAGAAGCACTGCTAGGTGAAACATCCATTTTCCCAGAAACTCAAGACGTTATGAACGCATGGCAGTCGCGTAGTGATGATTATTCCCTGGTTCAGTGCGGCATGCTTTACAGCTTAGAACTGGGGCTCCAAAAGCGTTTTGAGCAGCATGGAGGATATGAGATGTTCCAAGAGCTGAAAATGGTTTTCCAAGCTCATGCCTGGGTCAAGAGATATGAAGTCTCCGACAAGTTCTTCAGTTGTAAGATGGAGGAAAACTGTTTTGTCAGTGAGCACATACTCACTATGTCCAGGTTACACAACCGTTTGTCTCAGTTGGGAGTTAATCTCCCAGATGACTCGGTCATTGACAGGATCCTCCAGTCGCTCCCACCTAGCTACAAGAGCTTTGTGATGAACTACAATATGCAGGGGATGGAGAAGTCCATTCCCGAGTTATATTCAATGCTAAAATCAGCGGAGGTGGAAATCAAAAAGGAACATCAAGTATTGATGGTGAATAAGACCACTAGTTTCAAGAAAGGCAAGGGTAAAAAGAACTTCAAGAAGGATGGCAAGGGAGTTTCCGCGCCCGGTAAATCAGTTGCCGGGAAGAAGCCAAACAATGGACCCAAGCCCGAGACTCAGTGCTTTTATTGCAAGGGAAATGGACACTGGAAGCGGAACTGCCCCAAGTACTTAGCGGACAAGAAGGCCGGCAACACCAAAGGTATATGTGATATACATGTTATTGATGTGTACCTTACCAGTACTCGTAGTAGCTCCTGGGTATTTGATACCGATGCAGTTGCTCATATTTGTAACTCAAAGCAGGAGCTGCGGAATAAGCGGAGACTGGCAAAGGACGAGGTGACGATGCACGTCGGGAATGGTTCCAAGGTCGATGTGATCGCCGTCGGCACGCTACCTCTACATTTACCTACGGGATTAGTTTTAAACCTCAATAATTGTTATTTAGTGCCAGCTTTGAGCATGAACATTGGATCTGGATCTCGTTTAATGCGAGATGGCTACTCATTTAAATCCGAGAATAATGGTTATTCTATTTATATGAGAGATATGTTTTATGGTCATGCCCCACTGGTCGATGGTTTATTCTTATTGAATCTTGAACATGATGTTACACATATTCATAGTGTCAATACCAAAAGATGTAAGGTTAATAATGATAGTCCCACATACTTGTGGCACTGCCGCCTTGGTCACATTGGTGTCAAACGCATGAAGAAACTCCATGCAGATGGACTTTTGGAGTCTCTTGATTCTTAATCATTTCACACATATGAACCATGCCTCATGGACAAGATGACAAAGACTCCGTTCTCCAGAAAAATGGAGCAAGCAACCAACTTGTTGGAAATCATACATACTGATGTGTGCGGTCCAATGAGCGTTGAGGCTCGTGGTGTCTATCATTATGTTCTCACCCTCATTGATGACTTAAGTAGATATGGGTATGTCTACTTAATGAAACACGTCTGAGACCTTTGAAAAGTTAAAGGAATTTCAGAGTGAGGTGGAGAATCAACGTGTCAGGAAAATAAAGTTCTTACAATCAGATCGTGGGGGAGAATATTTGAGTCACGAGTTTGGTACGCACTTAAGGAAATGTGGAATTGTTTCACAACTCACGCCGCCTGGAACACCTCAGTGTAATGGTGGGTCCGAACATCATAATCGCACTCTATTGGATATGGTGTGATCTATGATGTCTCTTACCGATTTGCCGCTATCATTTTGGGGTTATGCTTTAGAGACAGCCACATTCACTTTAAATAGGGCACCGTCTAAATCCATTGAGACGACACCGTATGAATTATGGTTTGGGAAGAAACCTAAGCTGTCGTTTCTAAAAGTTTGGGGATGCGATGCTTATGTCAAGAAACTTCAACCTGAAAAGCTCGAACCCAAATCATAAAAATGCGTATTCATAGGATACCCTAAGGAAACCATTGGGTATACCTTCTACCTCAGACCCGAAGGCAAGATCTTTGTTGCCAAGAACGGGTCCTTTTTGGAGAAAGAGTTTCTCTCGAAAGAAGTAAGTGGGAGGAAAGTAGAACTTGATGAAGTACTGCCTCTTGAACCAGAAAGTAGCGTAGCTTAAGAAAATATTTCTATGGTTCCTGCACCGACTAGAGAGGAAGTTAATGATGATGATCAAGGAACTTCGGATCAAGTTGCTACTGAACTTCGTAGGTCCACAAGGACACGTTCCACACCAGAATGGTATGGCAACCCTGTCCTGGAAATCATGTTGTTAGACAATGGTGAACCTTCAAACTATGAAGAAGCGATGGCGGGCCCAAATTCCAACAAATGGCTTGAAGCCATGAAATCCGAGATAGGATCCATGTATGAAAACAAAGTATGGACTTTGACAGACTTGCCCGATGATCGGCGAGCCATAGAGAACAAATGGATCTTTAAGAAGAAGACTGACACGGATGGTAATGTGACCATCTATAAAGCTCGGCTTCTTGCTAAGGGTTATCGACAAGTTAAGGTGTTGACTATGATGAGACCTTCTCACACGTAGTGAAGCTAAAGTCTGTCCGAATCATGTTAGCAATTGCCACATTCTATGATTATGAAATATGGCAAATTGACGTCAAAACGGCATTCCTTAAGGAAGAATTGTATATGATGTAGCCGGAAGGTTTTGTCAATCCTAAGAATGCTAACAAGGTGTGAAAGCTCCAGCGCTCCATCTATGGGCTGGTGCAAGCATCTCGGAGTTGGAACATTCGCTTTGATGAAATGATCAAAGTGTTTGGGTTTATGCAGACTTATGGAGAAGCCTGCGTTTACAAGAAAGTGAGTGGGAGCTCTGTAGCATTTCTCATATTATATGTGGATGACATACTATTGATGGGAAATGATATAGAAATTTTGAAAAGCATAAAGGGCTACTTGAATAAATGTTTGTCAATGAAGGACCTTGGAGAAGGTGCTTACATATTATGCATCAAGATCTATAGAGATAGATCAAGACGCCTCATAGGTCTTTCACAAAGCACATACCTTGATAAGATATTGAAGAAGTTCAATATGGATCAGTCTAAGAAGGGGTTCTTGCTTGTATTGCAAGGTACGAAATTGAGCTCGGCTCAAAGCCCGACCTCGGCAGAAGATAGAGAAAAGATGAGTGTCATCCCCTATGCCTCAACCATAGGGTCTATTATGTATGCCATGCTGTGTACCAGACCTGATGTAAACCTTGCCGTAAGTTTGGTAGGGAGGTACCAAAGTAATCCCGGCATTGAAGACTAGACAGCGGTCAAGAATATCCTGAAGTACCTGAAAAGGACCAAGGATATGTTTCTCATTTATGGAGGTGACGAAGAGCTCATCGTAAAGGGTTACGTCGATGCTAACTTTGACACAGATCTGGATAACTCCAAGTCCCAAACCGGATACATGTATACTTTGAATGGTGGGGCGGTCAGCTGGTGCAGTTGCAAGCAAAGCGTCGTGGCGAGATCTACATGTGAAGCGGAGTACATGGCAGCCTCGGAGGCAGCACATGAGGCAATCTGGATGAAGGGGTTCATTACCGACCTAGGAGTTATTCCCAATGCGTCGGGCCCGGTGACTCTATTCTGTGACAACGCTGGAGCTATTGCCCTTGCAAAGGAGCCCATGTTTCACAAGAAGACCAGGCATATCAAGCGTCGTTTCAACTCCATTCGTGAAAATGTTCAAGATGGATACATAGATATTTGTGAAGTGCATACGGATCTGAATGCCACAGATCCGTTGACTAAACCTCTTCCATGAGCAAAACATGATCAACACCAGAACTCTATGGGTGTTCGATTCATCATAGTGTAACTAGATTATTGACTCTAGTGCAAGTGGGAGACTGTTGGAAATATGCCCTAGAGGCAATAATAAAATGCTTATTATTATATTTCCTTGTTCATGATAATTGTCTATTGCTCATGCTATAATTGTATTAACTGGAAACCGTAATACATGTGTGAATACATAGACCACAACATGTCCCTAGTGAGCCTCTAGTTGACTAGCTCGTTGATCAATAGATGGTCATGGTTTCCTGATCATGGGTGTTGGATGTCATTGATAACGGGATCACATCATTAGGAGAATGATGTGATGGACAAGGCCCAAGCCTAAGCATAGCACAAGATCGTGTAGTTCGTTTGCTAAAGCTTTTCTAATGTCAAGTATCATTTCCTTAGACCATGAGATTGTGCAACTCCCAGATACCGTAGGAATGCTTTGGGTGTACCAAATGTCAAAAGGTAACTAGGTGGCTATAAAGGCACACTACATGCATTTCTGAAAGTGTCTGTTGGGTTGGCACGAATCGAGACTGGGATTTGTCACTTCGTATGACGGAGAGGTATCTCTGGGCCCACTCGGTAATGCATCATCATAATGAGCTCAGTGTGACTAAGTAGTTAGTCACAGGATCATGCATTACGGAACGAGTAAAGTGACTTGCCAGTAACGAGATTGAACGAGGTATTGGGATACCGACGATCGAATCTCGGGCAAGTAACATACCGATTGACAAAGGGAATTGTATACGAGATTGATTGAATCCCCGACATCGTGGTTCATCCGATGAGATCATCGTGGAACATGTGGGAGCCAACATGGGTATACAGATCCTGCTGTTGGTTATTGGCCGGAGAGCTGTCTCGGTCATGTCTGCATGATTCCCGAACCCGTAGGGTCTACACACTTAAGGTTCGGTGACGCTAGAGTTGTTATGGGAATTAGTATGCAGTTACCGAATGTTGTTCGGAGTCCCGGATGAGATCTCGGATGTCACGAGGAGTTCCGGAATGGTCAGGAGACAAAGATTTATATATGGGAAGTCCTTATTT